>NW_019416455.1:370695-443185 GCF_000390285.2 Anoplophora glabripennis
AAAAATTTGTTTCCGGTATAAAGTTGAAAATTCTGCTCTAGATATTTAAATAATAATATTTTGCAACCCCCTAGACGGGCAACCAAAGAAAAACGAGGGTGGTTCCGAGTTGCTTATAGATCCTCCTAGTCGACGTATTTCGAAATTTTTGTGAACACGAAGGTTTAGATGGGATAAAAAAATTTGTTTCCGGCGTAAAGTTGAAAATTCTGTTCTAGATATTTAAATAATAATCTTTTACAACCCCCTAGAGGGCAACCAAAGAAAAACGAGGGAGGTGCTGAGTTGCTTATAGGTTCCCCTATTCCTTCTATTTTTATTTTTTTATAAGTGAGGTGCGACAAACATGTGAAAATGTAGTATAAATTTCCGCCCGCAATTCGGTGATCTGAGCTCCTCCAACCCAAAGATGATATCCCGCACGTCATAAACCGTGGCTGGGGAAACCGTGGATAACATCACACAAACGAAATGTTTTATGATTTGGCGCATATTATAAATCGGTGAATTATATTACTACGTGTAGTAGATAAATATAACAACGTATAGAAGTGACAAAAAAAAATATGGCATAATGAATGTGTACAACTAAGTATATCAGGATAATCAATGTTATTCAAGAGCTTATATAAGAATGCAATAGAAAAGTACTTTCGACGTAATGTAAAACCATTTATATTAAATCTAACAAATCAGATTGTGGAGAAGCTCTGGTAGGGCTAATATTGGCTAGTCTAAATGATTTATGTTTAAAAATTTCCTCCCAACTTTTCCAAATGTAGTGAGCATCATATATTGGGTTCCGAATGCAAGATACATATTTAAATTTTGTTCTTATAGACGCCTTATATAACAAACATATTGTGAAAGCTTCTTTAAGATGCATGCACAGTATTTCTTACAAAGAAACCAATACCTTTATTATATTTATATATAATGCAATTAATATGAGGAGTAATAGTTAGTTTAGAATAAAAAATTACACCCAAATTTATAAACTTAGAGCAACGCGACACTATCCTATATATTGTACCGTAAATAATAAATTATTTTTTTTATGTATATCATAAAAATGTTGAGTGACAGAGCTCAATACAGTCTTCAACAGATGTAACAGGTTAAAAAAGACTGTTGTATATAAAAGAACATTAGTTAGAAGATTATCAAAATATTTTAATTAACATATTAAGTAATAGCGGGCCAAGAACTGAACTCTGCGGTACTCCAGAAGAACAATTGCATCGACGTAAAACTAGGATACTGAATTTCAATGACTTGCTGGAAAGGTTTAGATTACTAGACATTTTTGGTAGTCTTGAATTGATTGTCAAATTCTCTGCATAAGTTAACTATATTGATTTTAGATAGCAACATATAAAAAGCGATTGAATTGATTGACAGACGACTGTATGTTCGAAATTAATTTCATCTTTTAATTTTTAATTTAATTGCAAAACTGTTTCACTCTATTTGAGTTCCCGATGAACCATTTACGTTACCCTTTTTACTAGATTTCATTTAGTTAGTAGTTCATAGTTTTTTAATAAATAAATTAAACATGACATCTAGCGGCACCACTACTAAGCTTCGCAGGGAATATGGCGATTATGGACATACGCACTAACAATTAATTAAATTAATACCCTTACTGATTGTTATGTTGACTGGCAGACGTGTCAAATGTTAGGCATGGTATCGATGGTCCTGGTTGTGGAATATTTTGTTTAAACAAGTTACAAAAATGGATTTTCCTTGATAAAAAGAATATTGGAAAGTATATAAACATATTTGTCAAGATCTTTGTATTTTACTTTTTATAAGAATGTACTGTTTGCCACTGTTTATTGCTGTTACTAATTTGACCAATGTAATAATTTTTTAAATAAAATTTACATATGTAATAATCTGTGGTATATATTTCATCATTTCATTACACCAAAATAATTTCAATAAATTTTGTACGAATTTACAAAATTTTAAAAAAGTATACAGGGTGATTCAGGCATAATGTCATTAATTTTAAGGCAAAAAGGGGAAAATTAAGTAAAATGCCAGTACAGCTAAAACAACACTCATCCGTCTGTTAATAAAGTTGCGATTCCCTGCACTTTGATTTTGAAACCAATCGCAAAATTCGAGACTACTGAGGAAATCAGCTGTTTCGCTTCAATGTTCGAACGCTCCATAGTCCGTACGCGTGGTAGGAAAATGCGATGCAAAGTAGGGCATCGAATTAGCGGTAGTTAAGAGGTAATTTCTTTATCCTTTAAAAGGTCGAATAAACATTTTTTTTCAATTTTTTGTCTTTATTAAGCCTTCCAAATATGTAGCTAAAAATAATGACATTATAACTGAATCACCCTGTATATAACATAATGTGAAAGGAACACCTAAAATATATATTCGCACAAAATCTAGGGAATTATAAATTTCATATATTGTATCAAAATACAAGAATATAATTCATAAAATTGTAGTTGAGTAAATATCACATTTCAATTTTTTGCAAACGTGTAACAAATGCAGTCGTATTTTATACATAAATACATTTCTTCCTCGTACATTTAAATATCAGTTTGCGTTTTAAATTGAAACGAGATATATGTACATTTGGACGTGTAATATGAAAATAATCCGACTTGTTCCGAAAGAATAAAAAAAGGACAAATTTCAAGGGTGTGTTGGCAGAGCAGGTAATATCGATCTAATACATGTAGCTTTCCCCGTTCAGCGAATAGCTCCTTGTTTACGCGCAATTTATTTTAAATATTGCAAAAACGGTTGGGAATTATGCCAAATGATGCGGACGTAACTAATGGGTTTACCTATATCCGCCCGTTCGGTGTGTTTTCGTCATTTGCTTCGTGCCGTCGAGTGACCCACGCGTTTTCGAAACGAAATAGGTAGGGGAAGATATCAATATTTTTCTACGATCGCATCGGGAGACCTTTGTTCGGTAGATAAAAAAATCCTATTGTGAAGAGGCGTGAAAGAAATGACTGTTGGAAGAGCGCTACAAGAAAGGAAGTTTGTTTTTATTGGCAAAATTTATTGTAAATAATTTTTAGTAAAAACTCGTAAATGTAACAACAGCTCAAAAAAATTTTTTTAGAGGCCGCTCAAAAATTTTTAAAAATTTCCAAAATTCTCAAAAATTGATTTTTTTCTCGTTTTTTCATTGAATTTGATGAACAAAAGAATAGAAATAAATCACGAGACACTTAAAAAATTTCTCGAGGCAAAATTTACTACCGCACCGTGAGTATCAATTATAATTTTTTAATTTTTTAAAATTTAAGTGGCTCGTGATTTATTTCCATTCTTTTGTTCATCAAATTGAATAAAAATAATTATTAGTTCGTTGATATTTATTTTTTAGAGGTCGTTCTAAAACCTATACAGGGTGTAACTAAATAAGTGTAAAACATTTAAGGTGGTGATTCCTCATCGAAGAAAAGATAGGATCTTTCATATAAAGAAACTTCATTGGAGCATCCCTTGTTAAGATACAGCCCCTTAAAGGGGGTACATAAAATTTGTTTAACAATTTTTTTCACAAGCACTAAACAAGTTACAATATTGAAATTAACCTGACATTTTCTACTACCAAAAAGACACTTAGCCAGTAATTTATTTGGTTTACCCCATGGTTGTAAGGGGTGGAAAACGCAACCCCTAAAATTTATTTCCAACGTAACTTTTTGTCTTATTATTTGTTTACCATTTAAAAATTTATTTCCGATAGCCTGTTTCATTCTAAAAAAAAATGTCTCTTGAATTTTTTGCCCAAATTAAACCAGTTCGCAGCAAAAAATTATTTTACGAACAAGATACATATCGCCATAAAACGAAAATACGAAACTAATTTATCTAGTAGGCCGCTATTAGCGATACTGACAATTAAATTGGAATCAAGCTGTCAGTTTGTAAATTTTTGAAATTGAAGTAATACTAATTGTGTATTGTTCTGTTCTTAATTTGTTACTTTAATAATTCACTTGTTATTAAAATGGCATACACAAATGAGGAAATGGCTGATATGCATTACGTTTACGGTCTGTCGCAGGGGAATGGGTTAGAAGCTTCTACAAGATATGCTGAAATGTATCCTCAACGGCAGCATCCTTCACATAGAATATTTGTCTGACTTCATCAACGATTACGTGAATATGGTTCATTCAACAAAAGAACGCAGGATTGTGGTCGCCATCGAGAAGTAAGAACACCACAGCTTGAGGCAGCAGTACTTAATTTGATAGAAGAACAACCTACTACCAGTACTAGAAAGATTGCTTTCCAGCTAAATGTTGATCATATGACGGTATTTCGAATTTTAAAGGAACATCTCTTATACCCTTACCATCTGCAACGAGTACAGGCACTGTTACCGCGAGACTTTCCGAACCGTCTTGAATTTTGCAATTGGATGCTGGAAATGATTAGAAGAAATCGTGACTTTCTGAAGACGATCGAATTCACAGACGAATGTAGTTTTTCTCGGGACAAGATTATTAATTTTCATAATTACCACATATGGGCTGATGAAAACCATCACGCTATTGTCGAAACTAACCATCAAGAACAGTTTTCTCTTAAGGTGTGGGTCGGAGTTATTGGGGATTATTTAATTGGGCCTCATTTTCTACCTCCTCGATTAAATGGTGAGGCATACGTTCAATTTTTAAGAAAAGTGCATCCCCCCGTACTGCTGGAGGAAGTTCCTTTGGGCGTCAGAAGGGATATGGTTTTTATGCATGATGGGGCTCCCGCCCATTTTAGTCAAGTAGCACGTCAGCATTTAACTGAAACATATGCAAATCAGTGGATAGGTCGAGGAGGACCACAGAATTGGCCCGCTCGATCCCCGGATCTCAATCCTCTGGATTTGTCTACTTGGGGCCATTTGCAGCATTTGGTTTATCGTACTCCTGTTCGCGATGTAGAGGACTTAAGAAACCGCATTATCGATGCGTGCAGGGTAATTAGAGAGACTCCAGGAATATTTGAGCGAATACGTGGCTCAATGCGCCGACGTCTAGACGCATGCGTAATGTCTGAAGGTAGACATATTGAACATTTACTATGATTTCTACATGTTGTATGTTTTGTTATTATTAAATTAGTTTTGATTATTCCCCTTTAATCATTTAATGCAGGTAGTAACTACAAAATAACAGTAAATCCAGTCCGCATTTATGACGATGTATCTCTGTAGTTGTTCGTAAAATAATTTTTTACTGCGAACTGGTTTAATTTGGGCAAAAAATTCAAGAGACATTTTTTTTTAGAATGAAACAGGCTATCGGAAATAATTTTTTAAATGGTAAAAAAATAATAAGACAAAAAATTACGTTGGAAATAAATTTTAGGGGTTGCGTTTTCCACCCCTTACTACCATGGGGTAAACCAAATAAATTACTGGCTAAGTGTCTTTTTGGTAGTAGAAAATGTCAGGTTAATTTCAATATTGTAACTTGTTTAGTGCTTGTGAAAAAAATTGTTAAACAAATTTTATGTACCCCCTTTAAGGGGCTGTATCTTAACAAGGGATGCTCCAATGAAGTTTCTTTATATGAAAGATCCTATCTTTTTTTCGATGAGGAATCACCCCCTTAAATGTTTTACACTTATTTAGTTACACCCTGTATAGGTACACTACTTTGAAAATTAAAATAATTGTTATGAGTGACCTTTAGAAATTAAAATACCGATTGGAAATTTTCAGAATCGAGATTTTTTTTCAACCTAGAAAGTGATCAAATAACGAGAAAAAAATTAACAAAAAATTCAATTTTTGACGATTTTAGATATTTTTAAAAATTTTTTTGAGCTTATTTTTTGAGGGGGCTCTTAAAAGATGATAAACTAACATATTTTCACAAGAGACACGAAAAAAAATATTCGTTTTTTTTGGGCCACCCTAATGTATATGAATCAAGAAAGAGTGAATTTGGTTAGAGCTTACTTTTTGTCAGGAGAAAACGATGTAGCTACAAGAAGATGACAAGGGCCAAAGTACCTACCAAATATTAAAACGAAATTGGGCGTTTCCAACAAAATTAGAGAAAACGAGCTTGATACGTGTTTCTAATAGTAGTCTGCATAAAAATATGATCTCCATCAAGACACTGTATTTTATTTTAGTAAATTTTGTATTTTGTTCTTTTTTCATTGTTTCATGCAATGCATAGTTTTGCTTGCATTTTATTACTTTTTTATTGCAATTTTACTGTTATGTATACATTTTTGTTTAGTTTCCCACTGGGTATAGTACATAACAAGTTTTACTATTATTATTTTGTGCCTGTTTAACAAATTTTATTATCCAAGAAATGTTACGTTTGCGTGGGATAAAAAAAACACTGAACGATTTATTGACAATAACGTAATGTTGGCACAAAGTCAACAATTCTCCACAATTATTGATGTTCAATCTTTGTCGAGCAATAACAGCCGTACTCTAAGTACTTTAGAATGATTGGTAATTTACAATTTGCTTTTAATCGAATGGGGAAGGTAAGCGAAGCATACGAGGCTGAAATATGCGATGAATAATGAAGCAGGTTTGATTAAAAGCCAAAATATTGCGCTTCGATCTGGATATCTGTCGAAGGTTATAATTACCTAATAAAACAGTTCTGTTCCCGAAAGCGACGAGAGTGAGATGGAGACTAATCGGGTAATGAAGGAAGATACCTTAAGAGAGAACTTGCTCAGTTTAATTCACTGATAGGGTGATTTATTTGAATATGGAAACAATAAAGCAGAAGGATATCCTCAACAATGAATGTTAATTTGTGCAAAATATGCAATAAAACAAAAAATGCCCTCTACGAATGCGCCACCAATTGACTTAATTGTTTAAGATCATATGAAATAGGCATTATTAGTAAAAATACTTTAAGGTTTCACATTATTATAAACGATTCTAGGAAAATCTTGAGCTCTTTGTTCACGACATGATAAATCAATAAAAAAATACTAGTAGTAGCTAACATGGTTTTGTAGGAGGTCGACGAGTGTATTAAAAAGATCCGAACTACCCAACAATTTTACAGGATTCAGTAATCAAAACAAGTTTCAGGTAAAACTTGTAGAATATCAAGAAACAGCTAGGCCGGTGACCTTGAGCTTGACCTTGATCTTATCTGTCAAGGTCAGCTTGAAAATAATAAGTAGAACACCCTTTTTTATGCCAGCAAACGTTAGAGTGCCAAATTTTGCATATGAGGATGTGGTCAGAAAATATGTCCTTGAAAGTCAGTTGAGGGTCAATCTCGTTTACCTCTGAATAAGTCGACAAAGATTCTTTAAAGGTGTGCAAAACCATACTTATCTTATCAACGTCAACGTCACCTGTTACATGTGTGTTGCACAATAATGAAGACGTAATATTGACAGTTGGTAGAAGGAAGCGCAAAAAAGCAAACGCCTAGGTGGGGAATTCTGGAAGGAAGCCTAAATAATTGAAGATAGATAGTTGAAGTGAGAACAGTGTGGAGATGGGTAGTAAGACGATCGGCAGGCAGTGTAACAAAGTAGTGAAAAATTAAAAGTGTTTAACCGGTATTATTTAGCAGGTAATTATTCTCTAAGTACTTTGTTGTTAATTGTTCTATGTAATCTTATAATTGTGATGATTATAGATGTTTAATGATAATAATTCTTTGTATGTTTAGCCTCCTTTGCTTTATGTTCAGGGGCGTATATTTTTCTAAGGTAAAATTGTTACAATTATTATTAATGATTGCTAATTATTTATTACATGTTAAAATGTATATATTGTCGTGACTGCCCAGATATTGCAAAAACAACTCCTTTGTTTCACATTTAACTTGTTTTATCATGATTACGTTGTTCTTTGATTTCTTGTGCTCACTTTATGTCATACGCATATGTTGAATTTACTAACATTTTCGCCCTTTAGGAATGAATCTGTAAAAAGAATAATTAAAAACAAAAAAGGAATTGCTAAAACAGATCTTCCGAAATCTCAACTCATAGCTGGATTGTCTCCCGACTGAACTCCAGTACCTTCCGGCCCTGCCGGCTAACTAACATCAAACATCTTCAATTGTACTTGGAAGTGTGTATGTCTGGTTTGGGTGAGATGACATTTAGTGAGAAATTAAATAAGTCGGGTCTTAATTATCATTAGCAAAGGATCTTAATTTATGCCTTTTGGTTAGCGGTTGTTTTGTATTTATATTTGGGTGGTAAGAGCAACGATCGTGGGTTTCTCTGCCATGCTCTTTCCCCGCAGGAGCTCTAGGTCTGGTGAGCCTGGCACTCTCATTTTATGTTAAATGATTGTTGATGTTTTTGTTGTTCTTTCTATTTGTCACATGTTTAATTTGAACACTGTTGTATCTAAATAATAAAGTTAGTTGTATTTACTCTGCTTTTGTTTTATAAAATTAAACCATACTTCCCCTCTTTAAAGTTAGTAGCCAGCACCTTCCGGTCAATTAAAAATACATGTATACAACGTTATGACGATCACATATTTTTGGGCACAACTACGTTTATTTATATTTTTTGACCGAACCAGGGGTTGTTATACTACAAAGGTTTTTGATGACATTTTTAGTTTTTGCTTCATTATTTTTAATGCAGTTTTTTTATTAGATTTTTGTAATTTATTATTATAATATTTGTATTGCCTATATTTTGTTGTTTTATTTCCACATTTTTTTTTTGTAATTTCTCGCTAGCCTTGTAAGTTATAGTTTTTGAAGAACCCTACATATTTATAAATAAATTAGATAATGTATTTAATTAGAGAACTAATAATTTTAATAAAATAATAGTTTTTATTGGTGCGTGCTAAACTAGAACAGTCTTCCCAAAACAATAGCCCCGATAATCGTCTCTTCTAGCACCCACGCGCGGTCTGACGAAAGGAAAAACTTGCAAACTCGCATTAATACTCAATCGAAATGAAAGAGGGGATGTTTACACACAACGCACTTTCGTTTGTTTCTGATATATCGCCGCGTTGACAGGAACCAGAGCGGAGTTCTCCAAACTTTTCGGCGTTCCTTAAAATATCATCCGGGCAAGTGCTCCGAACAAGGGGCAGGAAAGATGAGGCCGTGATCGTCGCGATGGTTAAAAGTTTCCATTTCCGTTGCAGGTTTTTTGAGATATCCTCTCAAACTTTCTTTACGGGTAATTTATACCTTTGTACCCGCACAGACTGCGTACAACCGGAAAAAGAAAACGAGATTAGAGGCATTTCTTATGTCAGTGTGGAAGATCAAGGGCTCGTTGACCATTTTAGGTTCCTTGTATATACAGGGTGTCCCAGAAAACGCTAGTCATATAGTGTATAATTTGGAATCCACGACCACAAAACCCTTTAGATCATCATCGAAAAAAATCATGTTCAAATTCTTGATTATTATTATTATTTTGACAATATCGATTCCGATTCATTTTGACAGTATCGATGTGAAAGCTGTCGGCTGTCAAGTGTTTCAAGGTCAAATTTAGAATTCCCACTCCCAAAAACTTTCGGGAATTGACTTTCTCGAAAAACCATTGCATTCTGTCACTTTGACAGCATCATTATGACAGCTGTCAACTGTCAAGAGGCATTTCTGAATTAGAATCGGAATCGGCGATGTCACAAGAGAGTTTGAGCGTATTAGTTTAGATTAGAGCGTTTTATTGCGCTTTATGAAGGGGAAGAGTATGTAGAATGATAATATCAAAGAGGTAACTCCAAAGAAGTAACGCTAAGTTGGAAAATTGCAAATAAGTTGTAAATTTACGTGTTTTTTCACTTTTTTACTGCCCACGAAATTCTAGTCTATCTGAAAATTAATTAGTTTATATTGTCGGCAATTAAATTACCTACAATTTAAGGTATCTAAAATCATATTTCACCAATTTGTTTTTTTTATTTTTATTTTTTTTAGAAATTACAATATCCAACGGGCCAAAGTCCCAATTACTGAATAAGGTAAAACATAAAACCTTAACTAAATCTGAAAAGAAAAAGACAAACTAACATTAATTTATTAATTAATTTAATTAATTAATTTGTTAACTGTAAAATAAAATTGCGCATTATTATTGCAAAAAGCGATGGGTGTTGATGAAATTTATGGAAAATATGGTCAATCTAACGACAAACATGTATGCCAAAGGCCGATTCGATTGATCGTGAAGTTGTTAATTAATTTCGTCCGTTTTTTTGTAACTAATTGTTTAATTACTAAACGTTAATTTTAGAAGTTAATATCGTAGAAATAGGTTCTAATTGAGCCAAAGAAAAAGAAAAATTTCAAAAATTTGAAATTAAGTTGCCCTTTACAACAAAGTAGGACTTGCAAAACAGTATTATAAATAAATTGTCCCATTTTTACGGTAATTTTAAAAAAACTTAAATCACATACGCCTCTTTGTTCCCAAGACAACTTTTTTTTATAATATTAATGTTTAATTAACTATTGGACGTATCGGACCGGGAATTTAGAGACAATTACAATGAATTAAATTAACGATTAGTAATTAAACAATTAGTTGCAAAAAAACAAACGAAATTAATTAACAAATAGCTGAAGCAACAATTTCACGGTCAATTGAATCGGCGTTTAGTACACATGTTGGTCATTGGACTGACCGTCTTTAATTACTTAATTATACACAGAGAGTAAATGCTCCATCTATCTCTGGCTACTACTAGTAGGAAGCGACCTGCTAAAATTGCCAGGTACTTATTTGCACGACCATCGCCAACTGGGCGAAAATAAAATGTTTTAAACTGCCAGTGTTGCGAGAAACAACTACTCCGCGGGCTATATGCCCCTACCGGCATTGAATTATACTCGCAACACCTAGTACACCAGCTGAGTCGTTCGTCGGTTGTCTCACCTACGACATACTGATGAGGGCCAATAAGTTGTATTAGGTGTTGTACTAGGTGTTGCGAGTATAATTCAATGCCAGTAGGGGCATATAGTCCGCCGAGTAGTTGCTTCTCTCAACGTTGGCAAATTAATTAATTAATTAATTAATTAATTAATTAATTTTCGAAAACTGCTTTTTTCGCGTTCGACCTATATTTTACAGTTAACTAAGTAGTGAAAAATTACTCTAGGTACCTTACATTCTTATTATTTATAGTTATTTTTTTGATATTATCATTCTACATCCCCGTTATAAAGTGTAATAAAATGCCTACTTACTAATAATTTTTTAAGTTTTCAGGTTTTATGATCTAATTCGACTGGAGTACTTTTCCAGCAAGATAACCAAGATATCTCAAATCAAATCAAATCATTTATTGGTGTCTAGGTATACATTAAAATGTTTACACAAGTCAAAGAAAGAAAAACACGAAAGATACAACATATAAGCAATACTACACTAAAGCTAAAAAACACATTCAGATAAATATAACGTAAAGAGCATGAAAAAGTGAATATTACGAACATACATTAAATAACTAAAAATCAGTAGTTATATCACAATTTGAGAAATCATTGATATAGATAAGAAATAGAATAGGGCCCAATACTGAGCCTTGGGGAACTCCATGAACTATTTTTGTTAGGTGTGAAGAACAAGAATTATAAAAAACATACTGAGTTCTGTTCGATAGATAAGACTCAATAAGGGACACGCTAGTGTCATCAAATTGTAAAATTTTAGTTTATTTAAGAGAATCCTGTGGGACACACAGTCAAATGCCTTAGTCAAATCGTAAAAATTTCCACTGACATCATTGTTTGATTCGAAATTGTTTAAAATAATTGTAGTCAACTGGTTAATAGCTAAAGTTGTTGGAAGAAAAAAATGGATTAAATTATTGTTTTCAAAATACTCTGCAATTTGCATTTTTAAGGCAGTTTCGAAAACCTTTGCCAGAACGGGAACAAGACATATTGGTCGGTAGTTAGATACATCATCTTTCTCACCTTTCTTAAAAACAGGAATGACCTTGGATAACTTGAAAGCTGTAGGAAATACGTTGGAGCTAATTCATTGATTAATTAGTTTAAATAGTGGAAAAATTATAATGTTTCTAAGAATTTCCAAGATTGGAATATTCAAATCGTAAGCATCTTTGCATTTTCTACTTTTAAGTTATTTAAAATAGTCCTTCCTTCTCGTCAATAAGACACCGTTTTGGTAACTGTTAATTGTTAAATTGTATTTTTGATCTCAAATTCGTAACCAGCGACCACGAAAACATACGGATCCGTGGCGAAAATGTCACTCCGTTCTCGTGAAAAATGTGTGCTTCTAAAAGTTATTATATTTTTTCCAACATTATTTTTACTTTCCTACTTTCCGGTAATTGCTTCCCGTCTTCAATTTTAGTCTACATAATTAATTACGTCATTATTTCCTCCAAAAAGCTAATGTCCCACACATGCCTCTGCGAATTTCACGCTAGAGATCTGCCACATTATTTTTAGCATCTTATTCTGTGTCATTCACCCACACGTGGCTTGTTATTATTTTTCACCCCCATATGCAAATTCCGGCGTAATAAAGCCCCGTTCGCGCGGAGCCATCCCCCATTTATTAATACGTGCCAGCGAAAAATGGACGGATCCTCCTCTCGTGAAAGTTTCGGCTCGTCCGGCCATAACTCCTTGTTTCCGTTAAATGCCGGAACCGATAGCGGTGATTCATATTATATTCTTCGAGTGAACTTAAAAAATATCGCGCGTTTATGTAAATTCCGCGAATTCTAGTCGATATTCGCGGGTAAACTCGGTCGCTGCCGCCAAGTACATGGAAGTCTAGAGGAAAAGTTCCTGGAAGTGTAGAATGACTCTGGAATAGCCGATGCGCTAGATCGAAGCTACACTCATAAAAATTGTGTGTGAAATTGCACACTAGTCATTGGTGACCAAATTTGTTAATGTGAAATTAGCTTATAAGTAAAGATGCATTAACTAACCAAACATTTGATATTTTTAGTAAAGTAGTTAAAACGAAGATAAACACACGAATATATCAAAACAGTCTTAGAATACATAATAATAATAATAATATATTTCGAAAGCATTGCAACAGTTATAAATTGTGTCAAAGTATACAGAAATCACTAAATAGTGAAAAAATTTCGAACCCTCCGAAATACTTCAAAAATTCATACATGCACAATTTTCTTTTCACATGAAAAAAATCTATCAAGTATCGATTTTTCTTCTGGTCTCGCCTTAGTTTTGCGTCAAGATATATCTTAAAGTGAAAAAAAGTTAATAAATATACAAAAAAATCGAAGTAGTAAATTCTAACCGCTTCAGTTACATCTTTTATGTCTAAAAAACATTGAAAATGTGTAAAATTTCCAAAATTGTTATCAGTGTACAGGGTTAGTAACTATAATCTGACAATACAGTATTAGAAAAAACAATTGAATAATGGAAATCACTAAATTAAAGAATTTTTTTAGTGTTAACCCTATATATTAGTGCATACTTAGCTTCGTTGTATTTTTCTCTTTTAAAAAATATATTATATGTTACTGTTTGATTCAGGACTTTTCGACATATTTGAGTTTAAAACTATTTTTGAAAGAAACGAGGAAAATTTATGTCTGTCGGATCGCAATGGCTATGGACGAGGCACGCGGAACAAACAAATGACTTTGACAGAAGTTTATTTATCATCATTAATTTATTTCCTATAACTATTTTATAAAGTTAAGTTAATGTTTAGTGAGAACGAAAAATTTGAAGTTAGATATCTGTTTGTTTTATGATAATAATAAAAATCATTCTTAACTTTACTTAACAAGTCTTAACTTTAACAGAATTTTAATACCTAATTAATAAAAACCAACTGTGTACACATAATCCTCATTAATTTTCAGAACGGCATTTAGTATGAAATGGGAATTAAATTGACTTACATTTTGTATACATTGATCAACTTTATGTCTTAGTTCATCTAAGTTTAAAATAGTTTCCTTATAAACCTCTTTTTTTTAAATAACCCCACAGAAAACTGTCCAAGGGTGTAAGGTCTGGGCTATTTGAAGGCCATTGACTATTTCCTCCATTACCAATCCACAAATCAAACCTATTATTTAAATAATTTCGTACTGCTCTGGTTCTATGCGGAGGAGATCCTACTTGGCGCCAGGTAGTCGATCAGCGGCAAGTCTTCCAATTTGTTTTCTATTTGATTTTCAAGAAAATGCAGGTATCTTTCTCCAGTCAAAGCACCTTCATAAAATAGTAGGCCAATGATTTTATTTTTAATTATGTTGCACCAAACATTAAACGATATGCATCCTTGACTTGGAATTTCCCTATTACAGTGAGGATTTTCATTTGCCCAGGTATGAGTATTTTTTCTATTATAAATGACAGCTGTTGTAAAAGTCGCCTCATCAGTCCATAAAATCATTTCAAAATAGTTTAGGTCGCCATTTTTCAAGTGCAGCATTTCTCTGCAGTACTCTAATCGCTTAATTTTTTGATTTTGGGTTAGTTTTTGAACCGGCATAGTTTTATATGGGCGGTATTTATATTTATGTAACGGTCTAATAATTGTACTTTGGCTTATTTCTTGAAGCATTTACTGTGGACTCTAGTGGCCTTTCTACAATAATTTAATATTTGAATTTACCATGGTAAACCTCGAATGAATATTTGCCTACTAAGAAAATATAGTAATATAGTTAGTTCTAAGCCTTAATTTGGAATAATTCTTCGATTCTGCCTTCGAAGAGATTTTGTTTCTCTAAAGCGTCGCTCAATGTCGTAAAATGAAGCTCGATATGGACTTGGAAACCTGGGATACAAACGAGCATACTCGGCGCGACTGCACTCACATTATTATTATTCTTGTAAACTAAACGGATAACTTCAAATTTTTCGTTCTTTAAACATTCTTTCATTGTTAAAATAATTTGTTATAGAAAATAAATTAATGATGATAAATAAACTTCTGTCAAAATCATTTGTTTGTTCCGTGTGCCTCGTCCATAGCCACTGCGATCCATCAGAGATAAATTTCCCTCCTGTTTTTTCAAAAATAGTTTTAAACTGAAATATGTCGAAAAGTCGTGAATCAAACAGTAACATATTATATATTTTTGAAACAAAGCTAATTATGCACTAATATATAGGGTGTTCCATTAAAAAAATGTTTCCTTTAATTTAGTGATTTCCATTATTCAATTGTTTTTTTCTAATACTGTATAATAAAAATTCATAAAAAGCTAAAACTTGTATTAAAAACTTTTTTGTAATTTCAATAATAAACTCACAATAAGTTGTCAGATTATAGTAACTACAATAAATTAATTAATTACAATTATTCCACGTCTAAGAAAAATGAGTAAATCCAATTTTAGCCAAGCAATCATGTCTAACAAAGCCGTTCAAGGGACCGCTTCTTTCAGTGTAGGAATGCGCTTTTTGAGAAATATGGGCGTATATACAGCCCGAGGCAGTAATTATGGCCCGTTTTGGAAATAATCGCCGGAAGTGCCTCCGCAACTTATTTAATTAACTTTGTTTCGAATTGAGCGATAAGCATTTTAGGGTCGTTCCAGGAGCGGAAAATATCCGCTGAAGTTATGGTCCCTATTAGGCATAAGAAGGTTCGAAATTATAATCGCCCCCTAAGAATTTACAGTTGCTGTTGCAAAAACATTAGTGTAGCTTAATTTCGAGGGGACAGAGAGAGAGAGAAAAATAGAGAATGGGAACAGGAAGTTCATAATTATCGTTAAAATTTAAGCCTTTTTCATTCTTACAATTTACTTTGTCAATTTGTTTCAGGCAACTTTGTTTAGAAGTTCCTTTAAACTTGTCGGCTATTAAAATACCTAAGTAATCTTTTCACATTTATTTTAAATGACTGAGCTCTTTCACACAGAATTAAACTAGTATCGACAGCTTTCAACCTAAAATACATATCAGGCTATTGATTATAGGATTTTAAAAAGAACTGTGAAGATATTTTATTACATGAATCGTTCAAATGGTCATTTTAGATGAAACAAACCGCGGAGTGCTATTAAATTAGAGGGTGGGTATTGGAGATAAGGGTGAAAATGCACCCCTTTCAGTTTTTTAATTGTAGCTCGAAAACGAAGGAATATTTCGCTATAATTCATAGGAAAAATTATTCAGAGAATTGAATTTCCCATCGAAATGGCTTATTTAAAAAAATTTAAGGGAACATTTTATGCAAAAAAATTTGAAAAAAGACAAAATATAATTTTTTTTTATTATTTTTTTACTTTTTTGACTCTTGGTTGTGAAAATCTTTATTTATTATTAACAAATAAAACATCTGAAATCATTTTTTATTAAGTAAAGAACCAATTTGTTGTAAAAATAATAAGAATTATAATTATTATTATGTTAAAAATTACGAAAATCTTGTAACTAAGGGGTTATTTCTTCATCTATCTACTCATATAACTCAGTCAATATTAGTCCAAAAATTTTTGAAAACGCGTCATTTTGAAGGGAATTTCATCTAGTTGTTTTGTACAGCAATTTTCTTTGCCTACTTCTACTAAAAACATATAGAGTCAAAAAAGTAAAAAATTAAAAAAATCTTATTTTTGATTTTTTTAAAATTGTATATTAACGATTTTTTGCAAAAATTTTTTTTTTCTTTTAAATTTTTTAAATAAGCCATTTCGATGGGAAACTCAATTCTCTACAAAATTTTTCCTATGAACTGTACCGAAATTTTGCTTCGTTTTCGTGCTATATTTAAAAAACTACAAAAGTACATTTTCACCCCTATCTCCAATTTCCACCCTCTAATTTAATAGCACTCCGCGGTTTTTTCATCTTAAGTGACCCTTTGAACGATTCATGCAATAAAATTGCTTGAACGTCATCATAGTTCCTTTTATCTTTGTTTTTTTTTGGATATAATCAGTAGCCTATATGTGTCATATAATAATATCGGTTGATATTCTTACGACGAATAATGCCCCAAAAAGTTAGGGTACCTCTTTATGTGAACATTCCGTGTAATGTTTGTTGCATTGGTTACAATCAATGCAGATTTTTGAACTTTCAAAATCATTGTTTGGATTCGCCTTTTACAAAAATGTCCGTAAAGTAGATATTAGTTGTCCGAAAAATTGTTCTAATGTTACATTTATTATTATACCTATTCATCATAATTTTCCCGATAATACAAGGATAAATAGAATTTTTAATGTGCATGTAATTTTCTTTTGTTTTCAACTAAATTTGATTTACTTCCAGTATTTTTATCCAATAAATTCCTCTCTTGTATTTATCGGCGGTTGAAACATTACTGCACCCCCACTAAAAAAAAAAAAAATCACAAAGGTTAAAGTCCGGTGACCCCGGTGGACACAGCACAGCAGCCCTGTTGTGACCAACTCATTTAATAGAAAAATTGTTGTCCAAAAATTCATGCACTTCCTGGTTAAAATGGGCAGGTGCCCCATTTTGAAAAGGCCACATGTCTTGTGGATGTTTAATAGTACCTCGTTTAATAGCGTGGGGAGGTAGTTTTTGTCCGTTAAAAGACTCGGTGAAATGTGTGGCCCAATAAGCATCGCATTCAAATTGCCGTCCATCCGCTCATGGAAAGTATCTGTTGGAAATTGGTTTTCTGGATAGCTTGAAGATTTTCTGCAGCCCAAATATGGATATTTTGGAAATTGATGATTCCATTTTGGGTATTCGTTGCCTTGTTTGTAGATAAAAATGTCTTTTCTTTCATTTCTCTGTCTGTTGTCTGTTCTCTGTTTGTTGCTGCTTTCATTCTATGTCTGTTGCTGCATTCTCTGTATAACTTCAAGTTATAATAATAGACCCATTGCACATGAAGCGTTCTTCGTATAAGCGAGATGCAGCAGCCACATTTTGAAGACATTCCCCATAAATAAGTGGCGTGCCTACTAGCTCATTGTCCCCAATAAAATGTCGTGACACGTAAACACGGTGAATGAACAAATGACAGTCAAAAAAAATGTTAAAAAAACACACGACAACTAAAAGACATGAACGGAGCAGAAAACTATCAGGGTCGAATTATAATAATTTTTTTCTCGCTTATTTTTGGAAATTTCCAAACAAAATACATGAAAAAGTTACCTATTTAATGAGTTAATAGTTAAAATTATATAAACAAGTTAAAAATCACACAGTACTATATTGAATTCACTATACTCCTGGTGTTATAACGAACGTTCTTATATTTATAAGCTGGCGCTTAATTTTTTAAGTAAACGCCGCCTTTAATGGCTCTAATTCCGCCGGAAACATCTATTTCTGTTTGACCATCCAATTCCAGCTTCCCTTTTTAAGTAAATAGATGGCTAACACCTAATCCCAGATCGATTTTGGGGTTCACTGCCTAGGTAAATTTTACCAGTCGACTTCAGCCGCAGATATATTGTATAAATCTGGACCCTTATTTGCCAAAACAGCCGCAAAGGCACACTGATCCTAAATCAAATCATATTAGGTATGTCATGTCCACTTTGTTAACCCTCCTGAGGTACCGGCCGGACAACTGGCTGGTACTGTATTCGCAAATGGGGCATTTTGTGATTAATCGGATTAGATTAAAGGGAAAAGTCTACAGGGACCATTTGTTATAATAAAAACGTATCGCTTTTTGAAGTATACAGGAAGGTAAGATATCGTTTTGTAGTGCACAACCGCTGTGCTTACCAGATCTGAATCCTAGTTAAAATTATTATACCAATACGGTCATATTAAAGCATCTTGAGTGTCAAATTAGCTGTATATTCGAGTAATAAAAACAAGTGAAATGTAAATATCACTTAATGTCAGTCTAAATTATACAGTATTGTTTAAAAGCTCTGTATAGTAATAAAATGAGGACGAGTATTAAATTCAACGTGCAATATTTCAAATTTAAAAGTAGGGTCGAGGTAATGAAGAATTTTATGATTTATCCTTGATTTTCAGGACTATAACAATGCATAGAGCATTCCGCGTTTTATTATAGCAATATCCCCTTTGTATGATATAAAACTAAGGTAAACCAGGATATAGTTATAAAGATTTTTATATGCTCCATAAAACTAAGTAAAGGTTACGTAAAATTAATACGGTTTTTTAATAGTTGCATCCCCGTTTTGGTTTTACTGCTTTCTATTATAGTCCAGTTGGTATCTTGGTAGGTATTTTGTTGGAAATAGTTCTAAATATTATGTAAAATGATAATTGCGATATGCGCCCTCTGAAAAAGTTGTGCATAAATGTAAAAAAAAAAATTAAAGGCGCATTTTTCTCCCTTCTTTCGTGTATGACTTGGAGAATAGTGACGTTAGAGAAAATAGTCAAAGGAAAAAAAAAGTGTTGTTTTGAAATTCTCTTCAAAATAAAAGCGGTCCGAAATTTTTATGTGCGTTATTGTTGCTGCAATACAGTATAGACCGAAAAAAAATTCGTGAAAAAATATGTTTTCTTCATGAATTTATTTCGGACCTTAATTTTAGAGCAGCCGTATAAAAAGTATGGCTCTGAGTACTTCATGATATGATAGTACTGCAGAAATTTTTTCATCGAATTTGGTCGGGTAGATTTCGCACAATTCAATTGTTAATTAAGAAAATACAGAATTATACTTATTTTTCAATTCTCTGTCACGGTAAAACCAATTATTATTTTGAGCTCCCAATTTTTATCAACTATCTATCAATCTCCATTTAAAAAATTTCGATTTTATCCATTTTAGCTACAATTTCAAAATTTCTTCGAAAAAATACTTGTAAACATTTAGAGTTAGAGCTAACGTATTTGCGTATACTTCAAATGTAATTGTAGGATCAAATAGAGGAAGGATTCACGAACAAAATCCACTTTTGATCTTGTGGATACGATGAATCGTCATCGAGATATGAAACCTCAAAATAGAAGTGAGTTTACGCGAAACAACATACTGTACAATAACAATCAAAAGTGATTTTGATTGTTTGAAGCAAAGACTTTATAACTATGAAAATTTGGTTAAATCGGAAATGTATTTAAACTGCTCTGATGCAAAAAAGATTGATACATTTCACAGGAATCGAGCAGAGTCAAAGAGTGTGGAGAATTTCAATCAATTTTTTGTCAGCTTCTACAACAGATGAAGAAAATTTTTAAATGGGGATTGATAGTTGAGACTCCAAAGAGTATGTATAAAAATTGGGAGCTCAAAATAATCATGGGTTTTACCGTGAGAGAGAATTGAAAAATAAGTATAATTCTGTATTTTCTTAATTAACAATTGAATTGTGCGAAATCTACCTGGCCGATTTCGATGAAAAAATTTCTGCTATACTACCATATGATGAACCATATCGTGTACTCAAAACTATACTTTTTATAAAGCAAACATCTTTTTTCACGAATTTTTTTTCGGTCTATACTGTATTGGAGCAACAATAATGGAAATAAAAATTTAGGACCATTTTTATTTTGAAGAGAATCTCAAAACGAAACTTTTTTTCCTTTGACTATTTTCTCTGTCAATATTCTTCGAGTTATACATGAAAGAAGGGAGAAAAATGCACTTTTTTAAAATTGTTTTTACATTTTCTTGCGGTAACAATAATTATGCACAACTTATTCAGCAGGCGCATATCGCAATTATCATTTTACATAATATTTAGAACTATTTCCAACAAAAATTTGCGTTACTCTATAAAACATCCATCCCGAAGCAGATACCGATTGGACTATTAAGGCACTTGGAAGAGGCGGTGCTAGGAAAGCTGTTCACGAGATTATACAGGGTGCTTTCGTATGTGTGGTCAGATTGAGCAGTTCTTATAAGGGAACAGATGAAAAATTTACAATAGAAATTTTTTTTTAAGAAATCCTTTATCTCTAATTAAAAAAACTACATCATGACCATCGACAAAATTATGAGCAGACTATCAGCAAGGGCATTTTCACAGTTTTGTTAATAAAGTGACATCTATATAGAAGTATTAGTGTATCTATTTTTAATAATCATGACAATCCTGTATAATAAACAGGGTGAATCACAACTTATCCAAAAAAAATTGGGAATAGATGCGTTATGAAAAATAGAGCCACTATCGTAAAAAAATCCTTATAATTTCCGAGAAAAAAATGATTGAAGTTGTAGTGTTTTCGACCATTAGAGTGGACCAGTTTCTAGTGCCGTGCAGAAGTGTATTTTTAAATCATTTTCGAATAGCTCTTTTTAATCACTCTTTATATAATATTTATACCACATTGTAAACACCTCGTTTTATTTTTTTTAATGTCCGAGATTTTTGCAATATATATACAACCAAAATTTTATTCCACCAAAAAAAAATACCTCAAAATTTGACGACTAATTCAAAAGTCGGAATAAAATGGCGAACATTTTTTGTTTCAAGTCGGTTCATGCCTTATAGTGAACGGTCAGCTTTACTTCTAATGCGTGGTCGGCTTTACTATCCAACACCAAAGGAGCCATCAAGACGTTCATTATAACATGTAGAACACCATTGATTTTAAGTAAGTTGTAACATTTCTTCTGTGCTCCGCATATTTGATCGTTATACAATTCTAGAACTAAATTGGTACAAAGTTCACGAACAAATATTGAGTTTGGAGAAAAGATGGCTGCATCATATCTCATCTTCGCTAAGCCTCGTTTCTATATTGTTTCTGAGAAAATGATATACGTACCCAGTTTTGTAAAGGTTATAGAGGAAATTGCATTCGAAACAGATATCAGTGCATGCAGAACTATTGGGTTAGTTTCTGACAACAAAATCCAAACCTGCCGGATCTGTTTCGGCACGTTCAGAATCTATACGAGTGAAAAGTAAATAAAAACGGAAAATTCTAGTAGAAAATGATTTTTCTTTTGAAAACTGTAAAAAAGACTCTAGTTAACTGGAGAACTAGAACAAAAAAGGCATTTCATACAGATTTTACTTATAAATTTATTTATTATTATAAATTGTTTCAATAATCTTACTACAGTCGTACAATATTTGCCAATCTAGTTCTGTTATCGGAACTAATGTAACAATTTACCAACACAGGGGCGTGCCTTGAAATTTTCTGGGTTATTAAAATATGTAAGTATTTATCAGAATCTTTAATTTCATTTGCAATTGCTGCCCATGCTATTTCTTTCATCTTCCTTTTGCTACAATCTGTACGATTTTATCATAAATACATGGGCATTTTTTGACGATTTTCACAAATTTTTGTAATATTCGCTATAAGATTATCCGGCATTTTTCGAAAATGAAACGATCGACATGCAGGTTTATCGCCATCGATATAAGTCGCCGAAATTAAGCAACTTGTTCCAACAGGCAATATCGCATTGATTCGGTGTGCGGGACAACATTTGATTATTGTCAGCAGGTGATAATATCGTGATTGCTAGTTGAGAATTGCTTATTGCCTGTTCCTACGTTGTTTTTAACTTGAGCCCATATTATTTCAATAGGATTTAAATCAGGATGAAAGGGGGGGAATCTCAAAGGCACGTGCTCGTTTTCTTGGAGTAGACGATCGAATTTGTAAACAATGTATTGTTTTTTATTATGCTTAATCATTTCATACAACTTACTTATTAACCAATATACCATATCTGTATTTCTTGAGTTGCAGGTAAGTAGGTGGTTTCTGTACTTGTACATTATGATATGGTGCATTATGTGTTACAATAATACAATTCGGGGAAGATTTGGAATCAATCAACTTTTCAGTAAGCCACTTGTCATAATTTTGCGAATTCATGTCGTAGTGGTAGTCACCAGATTTGTTCCCAGATTTAAAAATCAACAGACAGTTAGGGATAAAACTCATTTCACTACAAGCGTGAACAATAACTAATCGATTGCCTTTAAATATGGTTGATAGCAAACCGTCACTGGTATTGTCTGTTCAACTGTTGGAACTGGTATGGCCAGCGTGAGTGTAAGTTTCATCTAAAAAGACAACTCGCCTACCTTGGTTCCTTTTACAGGGTGTCTCATAATTAGCTGCCAACCCTGAACAGGCCGATTCTATGATCAAAACTAAGTAAAAAAGTTCATATGAACATGGGTCCGGAAATGCTTCCTAAGGGCACAGGGACCCATTGAAGAGGGAGGAATGGAAATCATTTTTTTGCAATATCTCTCAATCGCGTTGTGATAAATGAATGAAATTTGGTATACACAGCTAAATTTTGATGAGCAATTTGATGGACTAATCCATTTATTTCCACAAGGTCCATTGGGGTGGGTACGGGGGGGCCCTTGGTACTTTGCGTGTGTAACTTTTTCATCTTTGACTTTTTAACAAATTGGACAGCAAATTCCGTTTTCCCGAACTGTTTTACGTTAAAAAGGTACTCTTGTTTCAAATCGTTATCTTTAACGGTTTCTGAGAAAATCGCTCTTGAATTAATCCCACTTTGGTCAATTTCATAGTAATTTAAACAAAAAAAAATAATAATAATTTTCCTTTCCTCTCTTTTCCATTTAAAGGATTAATTTTTATTTAATTTAATTTTTTATTATTATTTTTTTATTAAAATTAGATTAAATTTAAACAAAAAAATTTTTTTTGTTTAAATTACTATGAAATTGACCAAAGTGGGATTAATTCAAGAGCGATTTTCTCAGAAACCGTTAAAGATAACGATTTGAAACAAGAGTACCTTTTTAACGTAAAACAGTTCGGGAAAACGGAATTTGCTGTCCAATTTGTTAAAAAGTCAAAGATGAAAAAGTTACACACGCAAAGTACCAAGGGCCCCCCCGTACCCACCCCAATGGACCTTGTGGAAATAAATGGATTAGTCCATCAAATTGCTCATCAAAATTTAGCTGTGTATTCCAAATTTCATTCATTTATCACAACGCGATTGAGAGATTGCAAAAACATGATTTCCATTCCTCCCTCTTCAATGGGTCCTTGTGCCCTTAGGAAGCATTTCCGGACCCATGTTCATATGAACTTTTTTACTTAGTTTCGATCATAGAATAGGCCTGATCAGGGTTGGCAGCTAATTATGAGACACCCTGTATAGACGATGCGGTATCTGTTTTGGTTTGGGTGAATCGTATATCCACGGAGATTTTTGGCTTTTTGGTTTTCAAATATCACTAGAAATGAAAATTTTTCGATGCGCATAAAAAAAAGTGGGCTTAACTTTTGGCGGCACAATATGTTAAAAAATTCGAAAAATGTCATATTTTTCTTCCTATTTAATTATGTATCTTTTAAAGAGTTGATTTTAGGCGAAAATGGAAGAGGAAAAAAATGTTTGTAATTAAAATTTTTACAAAATATGACTAGTTACAAATCGAATGAATCATGATTATTATTGTAAAAATCGAATAAATCGTCAAAAATGGGGTTAAAAACATTACTTCTTAGGGATTTTTTTTGGGGTCTTTAAGTTGGGTATAGGACCTTCATACTTGGCTCAAGAAAACTTCATATTATGTAGAATCATCACACGAAATTTCATCAAAATCGGTTAGATAGATTTTGCATAATAATTTTGCAATCATGATTTCGAAAAAAAATTGCAAATATTCAAAATTTTGCACAACAAAAACCAAGGCCCTTAGATACTTGAAAATTTAATCACATATAGAAGGGCTCGGAAGCTTTCAAACGCTTTTTGAAAAATTCTAATCCGTCAGTGAGGAGAGCTCTGGCGCTTGTTTAAACATTGGTCAACATTTTTTTCCTCTTCCATTTTCGCCTAAAATCAACTCTTGAAAAGATACGTAATTAAATAGGAAGAAAAATATGACATTTTTCGATTTTTTTTAACATATTGTGCCGCCAAAAGTTAAGCCCACGTTTTTTTTTATGCGCATAAAAAAATTTTCATTTCTAGTGATAATTGAAAGCCAAAAAGCCAAAAATCTCCGCGGATATACGATTCAACCAAATATGGACTCTTTGAAACAGATACCGATACTTAATTTTGTCCAAACTTAATTTATATCAGTGAATATCAGTCTTCTCTAATAGCACCCGTCAATTGTTTTTAGTCTTCCTCACTTCCCCACTTAATTTTTCTTGTAATTGTGTCAGAGTAACTCCTTCCTTTTTGTGAAAATTTTAAATCATCTAATATCCATTTGTTCCAATTCTTATGTTGGTTTTTGTACATATTCTCTTGTGTCTTTTAAACAACTAAATTTTACTACATCACCATCGTTGTTTAGAAGTTGCAACTCGACACATTTGTCTTACGATTTTCCCTATAGTAGCTATATGATAGTCTCCATATTTGAATACAAAAGCTATACTTCTCAACCTGGAATAAAAAACAACGAATTACGTATTACTCCACATTTTAAATGGTTTTTGATTAAGATTCATAAAACTCCGCGAAAATAATTTGCCGCTTTAAAGGCGAAATTTTCCTTTGCTTTAGTTACCCTGTAAAAACTCTCCAGCGGCCAGGATCATTTTATTACTTTTAAGGACAGCGGGAGAGAGAGAGCAAAAAACGCCTTACGAATAGCGTTTGACGAAAATGAAACGCAAAAACCGAGTCTACGTTAAGTGGATGCTATTGAAAAGAGAAAGAGACCTGAAATTTGATATAGAGATTAAGCGGGAGAAATGTCTGGATAAATTACTTAATTAAAAATTGAAAAGCGATGTTTTAAATCTGCTAGCTTCCAGATCCGCTTTTAAGATGTATTATAACCGTTTTAAACTTCCTCGAACTGTCAGCACTTCCTCGTTTGTTTGAAATGTGCTGTTTTATGTAAAGATTGCGTCTTAAACGGAGTTATTTTGAAACGGGAAAGCGGTTGCAGGGTAGTTTTAATGCTTTAGACATTACGGCTCCATTAATTATTATTCATGAATAGAAATCAAATAAAGATATATGTGTATAAGTAGAGATTGGCAATGTTAGGTTGACTGTAGGCCGGGATCTCTTTTATGTAATTTTATTCAAACAAAAAATGACACAATCGTTGCCTTTTTCCAACTGCACATTATAAGAAGTATTTGCATAATAATATGAAACAAAAAGAGGCAGTGTCTATTTTTCTGCACTATATGCTTCACATAGAACATCATCTACTTCCCACTATCCGCGTTATTGTACAATAACCTGCACATGTCTGTATCTGATCTCAAACTTCGCATCGATCAATTTATTCGATGTGTATCTAGCATAATACAGATAAGTTTATTTTTTGATTGTTGTGACAAAGTTTTTAATGACTAGTTATAAGACATTGTTGTTCAAAATATACAGGGTGATTCAGAACTTATAAAAAAAAATAGGATGTACAGGGAATTGTCACAAATACAATTTTGTAAAGAAAAAAGTCAAAAGGGCAGTTCGAAAATGATTTAAAAATACACTTCTGCAGGGCACTGGAAACTGGTCCACTGTAAAACCTGACCTCTCACAATGCGACTGACGTGGCGGCAAAGTGATAAAAACGGACAAAAACTTGAAAGGATTTCGCAAGGAAAGAAATAAATAAAATTTTATAGCACATATTTTATATCAGCAAATTCAACTGCTTTTGCCGTTATTGTTATTATTATTTAATAAAAAATTAATAAAACTAATTTGTGGTTTTTCTTAATAAAATAATTTGACATACCTGATGTTACAACAACTGTTCAAAATTTTGGCCACCGACGGCGACGTGTAAACACATTTAGACCCGTCTTACACAGTTTCTACGAACTAACACAAAAATGATGTCTTGCTTCACCCATAAATTAAAACGATATTCATCAACTATATAGTTGCTATATATACACGCAAGCCATTTTTGACACTAACTACTAAAAAGCTATTGTAAACACTATCACAACGACGATTGTAAAATCGGATTTCAGTGTTTCGAGTCACTGAGGCCACGTGGCTCTCCACGCGAATTAAGAATGACGCTAGAGACTACATTTGTGCAGCTATGTAATGGTTGAAAGCACTACATCTTCAATATTTTTTTTCTCGGAAACTATAAGGATTTTACAAAAACTTTTTTTACGATATTGACTCCATTTCTCATGTCGCATCTATTCCCAAGTTTGTTTAATAAGTTGTGAATCACCCTGTATAAAATACAATTTCTGAGTGTAACAGTATATTTTGTGTGCCGCTAATAAGTTTGACAATAATAGGACTAAAACGGAATTTTTATTGGTCATAAATTTACATCAAAAACATTAATTGTTTGTTATTAATCAATTATGTTATGTGTGTGCAGTTATGTAAAGTTTAATTATGAAATTTTGATGTTCCGGTGAGTTTAGGAATTATAATATTTGTATTATCAATAATATAGGGTTCGTTTCTGGACGTTTCATGTTGTGTTATTTATTTTCTACATGGAATTTTTATTGCTAAAACCGGGTCATTTTATGTATATTTATTTTTATTTGCATTTTAAATGATCGAATATCTAGTGAAAAAATGGAAAAATCCACAAAATATTCAATGCTCAAACAGAAACAATTGAGTCGCAATATATGCACTGATATTCTCTAAATACCTACTTAATCTTAACATAAATATAAAATATAAAACGATATACCCTCTCACAAAACTATATATGTTTTATCACAATCTTAATATTATGATCTCTTAAAATTATTACTTCTTTCAAATGCTCATTCGAAAGAGACCCAGATATATTTTAGTAGAAGTAGAAAATATACTTATACATTGCCTGATTTACTTCTATGAGAAGAAATACTGCATCACGATGAATTAGAAAACAACTTAACCTAAACAGATCTTCAATATGTGAAATTTTGCAATCCACATAAATGAATTGTCGAAGTAGAATTGTGTTTAATAACACTGTTTTGGAGGTCGCTTATCACGATTCCGATATTCGTATAACCCCAGTATATCTGGATCAAGGTTAAATGAAGGTTAAATTCCATTTTTTTTAATGATATAACTTTTTTATCCCGGAATCCAAAACAGCGAGATATTTTACGTCCAAATACGTGTTGATCTGTTGGTGAAAGTGACCTCTGGAGATTATCTGGAGGTCATTTGAAGGTCAATTCTGAGATTTCAATCTACCGACTGAAATTTCCGCTTCGAAACGAGACGTCGGATCTCGGACTAGTTCATCTACACGTTTTTTGATCCACTGATCACGAATCCAATATCCAGGCGACCCCAGCGCGTCTAGATCAAGGTCAAATAAAGGTCAAATTCCGTTTTTCCAATGATATAATTTTTTTTGGTCATGGAATCCGAAACAGCGAGAAATTTTACGACCAAATACGTGTTGACCTGTTAGTAAAAGTGACCTCTGGAGGTTATTTGAAGGTCAAACCCAATTTTTGAATCTCCCGACTGAAATCTCGACTGTGAAATGAGACATCAGGTGTTTGACCTTTATGGAAGTTGTGGAGAATCATGGGAACCATAAACTGATGAATTTTGATTTGAAAAAAGTTATATCACTCAAAAAATGAAATTTGACTGTCATTTGACCTTGATTCAGACATGCTGGGGTTATACGGATACCGGAATCGTGATCAGTGACCTCAAAAACATATATATCAACTGATCTGAGAGAAGGTAAGTCTCAGTTTCATTTTGTGGCCCTGTGTAATTAATCATTTTTGCTATCGCTAAGTATAATGGCTGTCCGTTGTTTGTGTATTTACGTGTAATGTAATAGCCGAAGAAAATTAAAGTATTAAGGTAAGTGCGTATTTTACCAAAAAATTGAGATAACATTTCAGTTTCAATTGCCCACAGATAGGTATCATTTTAAAATTTGATAGTTACTTACATTATACATTCGAATCTTACACTGGTTATTAGACTATATGGTGTCCTTGGGTAGACGTGCGAACACCCTCTATGCTGGTTCCACAGGGGTCCTGTAGCGAGGTCCGCGTTAGAATTGGAAAATTGGTATATTGGAAAAACGCCCTTCTTTGAATTGCGGCCATTTCCAATGAGTTGTTGAGCTGAAACTTGTTCTGCTGCAGTTCAGATTTCATAAAATTCGATGTCTGTTTGTTTTCCGAAAATTTGAATTGGTGAATTCACTGTCAGCATCGTCTGATGGCCTTTGGCGGCAATCACGGCTCGTAGGGGATTTCCGTCAAATTTCAAAACTGGTGGTGAAAATGTGGTTTCTAACCTGCTCCTTCCGATCTGTGTAGAGGGTTGTCTGCGGTTGTTTGCTTATGAGCCCGAGTTTTATCGAAGGGTTATCGATTTTTTTTTTAAATGTATGAAATCCACGGAACTCATTGATTTTATTTTGATGCGAGGATTTGTAAGACAATTAATATTCAACACTACCTTTTACTAATTTGTGGAAGACTGAACTTCCTGCTAGACAGAACTTATCCTTCGAAAGACTTTTTCGATCAAGGCTAAGCCCCCTTCTTATCTGTTTTCTATCACCTCGCCGCAAGTACCGGCGTCCCCAATAAGCATCTCCCTTCATCCCGTCAGATTCAAATGCGCTTTAGGTAAAGCCGAGCCGGTATTTCCCGGTAATGCGCCCTCTCCAATCATCATTCGTAAAAACAAATAAAAATGTTTTTGCGTAGCGCCGCGCCCCACATAATTAATCACTGTCGCCCGCGAAAGAAACCATTATTTACGGGGCCTCGTCCGCGTCCTTACCCATTAAAGATTAATTTATATTAAGCGTTGACCTTATTCATTGTGTTCTGATATCTGAATGAGCGAAATCGTATTTCATCTATTATTGTTACAGAAAACCTTTATTGCCTCGCGCCCCTTTATTAATAAATCGATCGCGAGAACTCGACGCGGAGGAAATTTAAATTACTCCGCGCAGTCGGATCGGATTCCTCAGAAATTAGCGATCCATCCGTGAATGGAGCAGGCGGAACGGGAATGGGGACCTTGGCATTCCTACTTTAATGAAAAATGGCACAGGACATTGAAAAATATATGTGCTGTTCAGGAGAGCAACAGGTTCTGAAGACTTCAAGGAATCAAAAATTAAAATGCAACCGAAAATAAATAATTACATAGAAAAGTGATGGCAAATTGCGGGGAAGTGGAGTGTGCGAGGTAATCTGATCGCGCATCCTGTGAACAGGTCCGGATTAAACAATATTTTTACACTTATGACAAATATTCATTTTTCAAGTTTGGAATTCAGAAAATAATATATTTTAATGTCTTGCTTATAAAATAATTTAAATATATTTATTGTCCTTTAAATAATGTTAGTTTATTTAATATTTGTCTTTTCGTGGATTTTACTGAAATAAATATTTTGACTTCATGATTTATGCTCACAACAATATATTTTTCACATACAGCCATTACAAATTCTATAAAATGATTACCATTGTTAGGGAAATTATCAAATTGATGTTGATGCAAATCTTCAAGCATGTCCACATTCAAAAAGTTTTTTAATACATGATACACAATTTTATATTTGTGTAGCTTGGGTGTACTGTTTTTATGGTTATTAAAAAAAATATTACTTTTTCTGTTTCTTAAATTGTTATTTTTCTTTTTTAAACGACGATTATTTTCTGCGGGTTATCTTTTTTTTTTTTGTTTATTGAAAACAAACGAAAACCGCCTAACTTCATATTTTAGTATCTTCTTTATTGGGGTATCAGCACTAAAATGTTTATATAATCTTTTCATTATCCGTAATATTCAAAGTTGACATCGAAGATGTACTACGTAGGTCAGAATATGATGACTGCGTCGTGGTAGGTTGGCTGATAGGAGACGTAAAAGAATTTGAAGATTGAGAATTACTTATTATTTTTGGTAGGTTTTATGTGGGAACTGCATTTTTTGATAATTTGCGGACTACATTTTTGTTGAAAATAAAAAATTTTCCTCAATGTGATTATACGTGAAAATTTTGATTTGTTTTTAAAGCTTTCATCTATCTGTACTTTATGTCAACATCACTTGGAAATCTGTTCAAATTAAAATATTAAATTCGAAAAATCCAGGCAAGTGTAAAAATTTGGTAATTATTTATTTTACCATAAAACTAATTTTTCGAATCAAATTTTGCCAACTTAGTCCAAGCATTATAGAGTAATGCTTACAGAAATTATTACCTGGACAAAAAAATATGACCGTATAGAAAATTAAATTTTAAATCGATTTTCTTATTCTTTAAACTCGATCCAAAATGGCGAACATGGTTACAAAAAAATCGTAAAGTTGCAAAAAACGGTTTTTCTAAAATAACTAAAAATATATAGCAGCGATTGAAAAATTATAAATGAGAAAGTTGTAGGCTTTAAAAAGATCTATCGACTGATTTTTTGTAAGTATCGCTTGATTTGTTACTTTTCGTGATATATCGAAAAAACCGTTAAAAATCTTTTCTTTTCTTTTCTTTTCTTTTCTTCTATAACTCGTTTACATTTACGTTCCCATACTTGCTATTTACTGCAAGCATAGCCCGCGGCAAGCCAAAAAAAAATTATTATTGAAAAATTCAAAAATATTAATTATTTTTCGAGATATATCGATTTTTTGAAAAAAAGGCGCTCTCGAAAATTGGCTAGATCTTCTCAGCGGATAGACCTACAGTAACGATTTTCAATTTATTTTCTTCGTAAAGAGTTATATTATCATGCTGTTAAAAAATGTTTACGATTTTATTAATTTTAAGGATCAAAAAATGACATTGAACTAGTTGCACTTTTTTTGGTTATGTTTTTTTCAAATAACTATTTCAATTTATATTTTATGAAAATAACTTTTAAAGAAAGAAACTGCTAACATTTTTTCACGAATTTAAAAAAAAAATATTCTAGGCATACTTATTTCATAAAATTATGTAAAATAGTAAGGAAAGCATTTATGTCAGAGGAATTAATCTGTCACACCCTAATGATAAGTTTGCAAAAAATACCACCTGGAAACAAAAAATGCTGATATAGGAAAAAAATTCTAAGAAAGATGTGTTACGCATAAACGGCGAAGTTAACCTAAAAAATCATAAAAGTAAAAAAAAAACGGTTTTTTGCTAATAAAAAAAACTTCAACTCCAATCGAAAAAAGTTAAATGAGAAAGTTGTAGCTATTAAAAAAACTATTGATTCGTATTTTTAAATATATAATTGCTATATTACTTTTCGAGATATATCAAAAAAACCGTCAAAAATCGACTTTTCGTGTTTTAGCTGTATATCTTGCAAATTAAGGTTTTGAAACTTGTTACTTGTTGTAAACGTAGCCCGCGGTAAGCAAAAAAGTGCTTTTTAAACTTAAAAAATATTAAAAATTTTTCGATCGATTTTTCGAAAAAAAGGTCATCTCGAAAATCGGCTCTTCTTGGAATGCTTCGGTTTGACGCACAGTTTATAAATGCAGAAGGTGCTAAAATGAACCACAGTATTTTTTTTATTGAAAATATGTTTTCAACTTCAATCTCTGTGAAATTTTTTGAAAAAAAAATATATCTCGGTTCCAGAAAGTCGTAGAGCAACGTTTTTAAATTCGCGTAAAAATGCCAGCAATCGATTCCTGTAATAGACTTTATCCAGAAATGAAAATCGAAAAAATATTCAAGAAAAACGCAACCAAAAAATTTTTACTTTTTTAAAGTCATTTTGGACACTTGAAATGAATAAAATCGTTATCACTCTTTTACCACGAAAGCACGACCTTAAGGAGAAAAATGAGCCCTGATTCGTTTCTCTACGACTATTCGTCGACCAAGAAGAGCCGAGCTTCGAGATGACTTTTTTCGAAAAATCGATATAATTCGAAAAATTTTTAATATTTTTTAATTTTAAAGAAAGGCAGATAGCAATCGATATGTTCAAACACGAATCGATAGGTTTTTTTAATAACTACAACTTTCTCATTTAACTTTTTTCGATTAGAGTTTAAGTTTTTATTTTAATTAGCGAAAAACCGATTCTTTGACTTCTATAAATTTTTTAGGTTAACTTCGCCATTTATGCGCCAAAAAAACATTTTCTTAGAATTGTTTTTCCTATATCACTATATTTTTTTGTTTCCAGGTGGTATTTTTTTAAGTTTTTTTACCCACTGATTGGAATAAATAATGAAGGTCAAAATGCGAGAAAAAGAGAGAAAATTTTATCGCAATTGACCAAACGCAAGCGACCCTAAAAACCCCGAGGTAATGAGTTTCGGCAAAGTTTATAACGAATTTCCACAAAATTCCAGGAGACGACGTGGACACCGGCCACCGGCCACCCTAGGCACTAGGTACCTCGGAGCACGTTGTCGTCGTAATATTCGTGTTCAGCGACCCCAAAAACCCCCGAGTAGCAAAATTGAACTCATTTCCGTCAATATTTTCTGGTTATAAATTTTTCATTTTTTAACTCTTCGAGATGCAATTTTAAAAATGCATTTTTCTTATGCACCGATGCAATTTTCATTTCTCATTGATCACACAATGGTCACAAACTTTCTGAACGCTCTAAAGAATCGAATGCAAAAAAACCGCATCACGATCCATCTTACTGCACGGATTTCGGAGGTACAGTGTTTCATTTCGTCGACTATAAGTAAATTTTTAAATTTTTGTTTCATAAAAAGAGAATGTTTTTAAAATATTTTGTTAAAAGTGGAGGCAAACGAAAAGCTGCCGGCTTTGTTTTATATGTAAGGAACAATTTTTTAAACTGTTTGGTAAATATACTTATCAATTTCTGTTTTCTATTAATTTTATTGTAAATAAAATTTTCAAAGTTCTGATGTTATTTAATTATTTAATGTAGGTATGATTATAGTGGGGCTATTGGTGAAGCTCTCATCCTCCATAATAATAAATGGTCAACGAATCAAGGAATAATACCCAGTGGCGGCCCGTGGGTTTGAATACAGGGGGGGGCGCATTCTGAAAAAAGGACGTACATCATAAGAGCTGCGGGGGTGTGGGGAGCGGTAGTCCCTTGCTTAGCGCCGCAGGCGAAAAATTTTAAGGAATTTGAAGGTCATTGTGTTTTGCAAGTACCCCAAAATGAATACTGTCAGTGTGTACAGTAGCTACTTAGATACAATGCGAGAAATAAAATTCCAACGTGTGGGGGCTGAAGTGGATAATCGATCAACCAACCCAGTTAGGATATAATTATGTAGATTACTGTAATAGTTCATTCTGTATAGTTTTTGAAGTTCCTTTAAAAACATGGGCATCACTAAGATGTTTATCTAAAACGGGATCAATTTTTGCACTATAGTCTATCAGTTCTAAAAATACCCCTTTGTTTACCGAGTCACTTTTTTTATTATGTCCACGAAGAGAAAGGTTACATGTACCACATAGTTTTAAGATATTTAAAATTTTTGAAAGAAGCAATCGATTTTTCTTAACTGTTTCGTTATGACTATTTACTATTTATTTGTTCTGCATAAGCACTATTTAAACAAGAAGCAATATTTACTCTTCCTAAAAGTAAAAAACTCACCAACTTATTTTTGTGTTTAGGAGAATTTTCATGTTTCTTAATTTTAATTTCTAAATGTTTCAAGTCAGAAACTCCAGTTTTCGTCCAGTTTTCTTCGCTTCCTCCAAACAATAAACATACAAAACAAAAAAATCTATTTGTTTGGTCACAACCACACAACCACAGGGTCTTATCATAAATGTTTTTATCAAATTTGCGAATAAAAGCCGGCCTACTTTTGCACTCTTTCTGTACCTGAACTAAATTCAACACTGGCGTTGGACGTCCGTTATTTTTCAATTCTACTTTTTCCTCTGAACTTAAATTACGAATAACAAGCTTTTTATTTCACAAACCGTCATTTTAAACTTAAACTTATAAAATATGTCTTAAAAAGCGCCAAAGCAAAAACAAAACGCGTATAACTACACTGCAGTGATACGGGATACTGCCACATTGAGTCCCAAAATAAAGCGCACGAGCTTATCGTCGCCTACCCCTCCACGTGTCAATTTGTCCAATCATATGTAAAAATATGCTTGCACGGTGGACTACGATTTCACCGTCCGCGATGGACTGGGGACTGCGCGCGCGGTTAAACATAAGTCTTTGGTACGATCATAGATGGCAGATGGCATTAATCTGAGCTACGTTCACGGAGTACATGCACTTTATGCAACCAACCTAACATCCAAGAGATATAGAATGCATACTATTTAGATTTCTTATTGAGTTAAATAAATGCATTATTTTAAGTATATAGTTTGAAAATATCTGGGGAGGCGGAGTCCCAGAGTCCTCCTTCACGAGCCGCCACTGATAGTACCTTAGGCGTGACGTGGAAATTTATTCCTATTTATTATTTGAGAGCAGGTTAATAAAATAACTCAATGCAATAGTTGCATAAACATTTCTATTTTTTATAAAATCCGAATGAAAATAGTTTTCGTGAACATCACTTTATAAATAATATTGCAAATGTAACTAAAATTTTCCAAATTCATTTAGTCGTTTGACTGAAAATTTAACAATTTTTGCCTAGTATAAACGCCACGGCCATCACCTGTTCACAATATCACGAGCCGCCACTGTATTTATGTACTAGGCAGATGTTAGCGCTTTAATGAAATTTTCGTTCAGATTAATAATTTTTTGAGCACGGCATGTATTAAATAAGAATGAAATTTATGACTACACGGAGAACGTATTTGTTAGTTTTCGATCTACCGGCGGTATTTCCCCCGTCTTGCCAGTATTCCCTTGAAGGTTGAAAATCACTTCCATCTCCGGGATCTTCCAGCGCAACGAGGAATATACCAATAAACTCATAATTGCAGCCGGCGGAAATCCATTATTCTACTCCTCAGCTGCAGAAGGGCGCCGCTGAAAATTCTCAGCTCCAATTTGTACGGAAAATCCACTATTTTACATTTTACTTTAATAAATGCTAAATCCCGACGGCAACTAATTGTTAAGACCGGTTGTTAATAGACGGCGTACGAGGATTTACTTTTAAAAATCGCTGTTCGTTGGATAAGCCGACGGGCACTTGTTTTAATTTTAGCAGGAACTTGCGGAAGTTTCACTACGATTTTTCATCGAACACTTCTAACTTCAGCAGCAGAAAAACTACTTTTTTCTACGACCGTGTCAAAATTGATAGTAACTTCTATTAAAAAAAAAAATGGTTTTCATAATAATGGAACTTTTTGTCACGTTTTAAATTTTGTTTATTTAATGTAATTATTTCATCTATGTAAGATCCTTCGCTACGACGAACCCATCGAGGAATAGGATCGAACGTCTACCCTGGTACCTTGTAGTTCAGTAACCAGGATCGGAACCTGTCCACTAGTACAGGGTGATCGATTTAACCGAAGATTTGAATTTTTCTGGGAAACTGCCGAGAAAAGTTAATTATTTTAGAAACTATTTAATTTTTGCTTACTTTTACTAGAAGTTAGGTCAGAAAAACAGAAATTATCTTTACGACGCTAGGCGTCGCGGCGCTTCAAAAATTGTTTCCAACAACTTAAATTTTTTAATGTCACGATAAAGATCCCTTAATTTTGAATAAGTTTCCTATATAACATTTATGTTCCCATTATTTAAAAAGTTACAGGCAATTCTCTAGTGAATGCAATTCTACAATTCCACACCATACATTGACACTAAAGTGAACTTCTCTAATACTATGTGGGTTTTCGTCCGACCAATGATGAGTATTTTTCCGGTTTGGAATGTCATAACTAATAAAATGACTTTTGTCTGTCCACAAAATGTGGTTATACAAATTAGGATCATCATCTAATGCAACTAAGAACTGAAAAATAAAATTTTTTCGCCATTCCAAATCTCCAGGATTTAACTCACACACTATGTATTTTATGATCGTGAAATTTGTTAATTTTTAAAACTCTTTGAATTACATTATAAGTCAAATTTAAGTCTTTCGAAGCCTTTCTAATCGATACTTCAGGATGATTTTCAAAATAGTTTATTAGAATTGCCACATTTTCATCAGCGGTTACTGTTTTTTTGTCTCACCCTGTTAACTAAAAATGATTTCTTATTATGACGGAGAACATTTTCCAAATTGCTAAATATTTGATGATTTGGAAGATTTCTTTCGGATATCTTAGTGCGTATAATCTTCTTGCCGTATTGTATTTTTCTGGGCTTCTCCGAAAATTAACAGCATTTTTCGTCATGGGAAACATGTTATTACTGCTACTTTTCAGTAACTACTACTAATGAACGATCACAACACTTCAAAAATTAATTCTATAAACTCTATAATGCACAGCCACACAGAAAAAAAAAGTTGGGTATACTTTTTATGCGACATATATTTTTCGTAGTAATTTGGCCTCCTGAACACGAATCTGGGGTCAGAATTGGCCCATCACGTCACAATTTTTTCCTAACTCCTAATTCCTAATTTCCTAATTCAAATCCACTGTCAGAATTGAGCTAGAACGTATGGTTTTTTTTCTAACCTCAAAAAATCGAGCAGGAATCGCTATTTTCAAATTCTGAGCGGATTTTGACCAGATTTTGTATAAAGGGGTTTTTTGGGTCGCTGATTACGAATATGTATTCACATTGTAAAAATTCAAGATGGCTGATCCAATATGGCGGGTACCCAACTTTTTTTTTTCTGTGTGGCTGTGGATTATTAAAACCTTCAAAATTCTGACACTTCTCATTGAGAATATGTCATATGAAAACAAATACCGTTTTTTGCTTAGCCTGCTTGCATTTATTCAAAAAATAATAAAGTTTAACGAATAGAATTTACTACATTTAGGTATTAGAAATGTGTGGCAAAAACTATCACAACAAATAAAAATTTGGCAATTGTCTTTCACTGTTTAGTTGCATTGGAGAATTACAGCAAAGCTTTTAAATTATAGTGTCATTTAATAGGTTTATATAGTTTTATGATGGTGTCTTATTAACAAAGTGCAACAACTTTTAAAATAATGGGAACATAAAAAAATGTTATATAGGAAAAGTATTCAAAATTAAGGGATCTTTATCGTGACATATTAGAAAATGTATGTATTTTCTGTATTTTGATCCTACCTTCAAGTAAAAATAATCAGAAATGCAATAGTATCTAAAATAATTTATTTTTCTCAACCGTTTCTCAGAAAAACTCATTTCTCCAGTTAAATCGATCACCCTGTACGTGTGCACACCCCCAAGCGTTCGTTGAAGTTGGCGTGGGAGGCGTCCGAGGCGAATAGAAGCCGAAAGTTCAAGATCTGCAGGCATTACACAAGAAGCTCGATAAAAATGCCGGTTTTATTACAGATACAATACAATATTAGATACAATTCCTCTCTGCTTTTGTTATTATTATTCACAATTATTGTTATCCACAATTAACCAAAACTCTATCCACTATAATGATTGTCTTAATCGTTAACCTACCACATTTCGTTCACTAAATGTCAGAATAATACACTGTCCCTCCTCCACACAAATCGCTGATTTTTGGTTTAATCTTTATCGTTTGATTGAAAGATAAAGATACTACTATTTATTTAAAAAAGTTCTAAGTGAACAGCTGAAATGTCTTCTTAATTCTCTGCCTCCTCTAATTCATTTTCCTGCAGAATGTGACGAATATTCGTTGAATTTCGGTCGCGCCCGTTTCTCCTTACTCACTAAAATAACAACCAGCACAGGACTTCCAAAACTATGTGGCCCATTTGAAACCGTCCCTGATTTATGTGGAGCAGGTTCTCCCCGTAGACGACGTCCCCGGACCCGGAATATTATTGTTGTTCGCCGCGACTGGATTCCTACGACGGCGACCCCGCGACGGCAGCCGGAACTATAAAAGTTTATTTACGACGGAGGAAGCACAAAGAAGCTAGTTGGCTTTGGAGCAGGTCGTCCGACGTTTGTTTTAATGCATCTCGGGCGATTGTTTAGGACTTTCTCGAGTGTGCACAGAAAATATTAATATCACGGCTGTTATCTTCGTGTTCGGGTCTTTACAAACACGCTTTTATTGCACATAGTGGACTCAATGGGTTCATTTAGCACATGTTTTTTAAATTCGTATTCAGAATAAAGTAAAATATTAGTTTATCGTCTCGAATCCAGCGATCCAGAATGATTAAAGCTGACCTCACATGTAAATGTTACCAAAGATATTAAAATTTACTTCCATTTGATCAAAATTACTTTCCGTTTTCTTCGATTTCCGACCGACACGATCTGTCAATTCAGAAACGTCCGTGCTGATTGTGTTTTTATTTGAATTTATCGTTAATCTTCTAAGTAATAAGTGTTTTCCAACGTTAAATCCTGGTTTATAACTTGAAGTACTCTTTATAAAATATATATTTATTCATGAAGTAACTTAATTTAAACCTCTTAATTTTTTTCAACATTTACATTTACTTACAAAATTCTGGAAATGATAACGCTGAGGCTCCGAAACCCTCAATTTCCATTCCCCCGCAACCAAATTCATTTTATTCCTTCTGGATCGACAGAAAAGGGAAAACGACATAACAAAGTTTATTATCTCGTCCGGGCAAATCCGCCACATTTCCAAAACGCCATCACGCAAAGACACACGCAGCCTGATTGCCGCGATCATATGATAGACTACAAGAACATAATGCCCCCCAACCACGGGCCATAAAACTGGAGCGTTTCCGTTCTACACCGAGGGAAAAATACCTCAATCTGCGCACTTCATTCAGATAATAAGAATTTGCCCATAAAATCAACCGTCTTGGACAAGGGAAAGGTTTAGGAGTTACAGGAGATAATTCAATATCATTGGACTGGAAAGGCTGAGTTCCATTTATTTTTTTCGCCATAAAACAGATCGCCGGCACGTGGCTGAGAAAGTTATCGCTTTGGCGTGGCTGAGTGAAGAGAAGAATTTTTTTATCTAACTGTAGCAGTAAAGTAAAAATAAACTACTCTCAAAAGACTTTAAGTAACGGAAATATTTATATTTAAATCGCATTTTCTGCTATTATTCGGCAGTGATAAAAATAGTGGAAAATCAAACAGGATTTTTACATATTTGTAATGGTTTCTTTAAACGAAAAATGTAAATTAATCGATTGATACATGTGTAGAATTACTCTTTTGAATGTATATTTTACTTTTATACTTTTACTTTATATTCCTATCATTTACGTTGTACTTTTACATTTTAAAATATATTATTCCCAATCCTCTATGTGTTTTACTATGGTGTGTGTGGCATGTATAATCTATAAAAAATTAAACTACAGCTTCCTGATGATATTTGTAATAGAAAAGTCTTATACGAAAAAGTTCTATCTTCGCGTTTTATTTTTGTAAATTAAAGTTCATTTATTCATCGAAAATGAAGGCAGACCCTGTGTTATTTATTGAAGACTTTGGAAATGTTTTTATGCGATCGGAGATGCAACTAGATACTAAAAGTAGGTTAGGTTACATTGTCAAAAAATTTGTGCAGTCAACTGATTTTGTATTTGTATTGATTTCATTATTCACTTAATTATTAAATATTAAGCATCCTCCATCGACCCATCAGTGTTAAAAAGTGAAAGATTCCAGACAAAAGTTTTTATTTTGTAATTCCACGATAGTGAGAGTGTAATTTTTTATAAAGAAGTAAAAAATAAGAATAGCATGCCGATTACATTAAAAACGAGATTCTTATTCCTTACTTTGCTTAATTTTTTAGTTTGTGCACAAACTAGTTTTACAATGAACCAAGAAAATAATACATTTACTATTTCCGAACGTGTCAATATGGTGTTAGTGTATGGTGCAGCCGGAGAAAATGCGGTCGCGGCGACTAGGTTGTACCGAGAACGATGGCCACAACATCACCCCCCATGTGCAAATACAATCCTACAGTGCGTTCAGCGGCTGCGAGATACGGGAAGTGTTATTCCTCGAGGAGAAGGACGTGGTCAGCAAGTGAACCTTAATGTTGAAGATGCAGTGTTGAAAAATCTTGACGAAGACCCCACAATTAGTACTCGACGACTCGCACAGCAAGTAGGCACCTCATCTCGTACCGTACATCGCATCTTAAGGCGCCCCTATCATCTACGACCAGTTCAACAGATTTTACCCACGGATTGTGATCAACGAATGGGATTTTGCAGATGGTTTTTACGGCAATGTGGCAATCAAGTAGACTTTCCTGCGTATGTTTGTGTAACATATGAAACGACATTTACCCGCAATGAAATGAATTTCCATAATATGCACATATGGGCCTCACGCGATTAGGGAAACTCATTTTCAACATCGGTTCTCGGTAAATGTTTAGGCTGGCATAATAAGCGGACTTGTGGGTCCCTATTTCTTTGAAGGGCGACTAAATGGACCAACATATGCTGACTTTTTGGAAAACCGGTTGCCTGAATTATTGGACGATGTGGTATTATAAGTTTGGGCACGCATGTTTTATCTTCAAGATGGGGCTCCTCCACACAGTACTCGAGAAGTAACGACACATTTGAATGAAATGTTTCCTCAAGTACCATAGCCACCTCGTTCACCCGATCTAACTCCAATGGACTTTTATATTTCAATGACGATTTGTTTACGCGGCTGGTCTACAGCACGTAACTCATCGTACAGATCACGGACAGGACCGTTCCAGAGAAAATATTTTGATCCATAATTGAACTTTAATTTACGAAAAAAAAAACGCAAAAATAGAACTTTTCCGTATAAAACTTTTCTATTACAAATATCGTTAGGAAGCGGTATATTTTTATAGATTATACACGCCACACCCTGTATTTAATGTAAATATATGAGTAAAAGTGTGAATTTACACGATGTGATTTGGATCAACGAATCAGATTAATCATGTGATCAACCAGTGTAGTGTTATCAAGCGTGCGTAGAGAACTGTGGTAGTTGTTCAGTAGGCATGTTTAGATTCATTTGTGACGCAGTATTATAGCAACAGTGTTTAACTACCTAAATATAATAGATATTATAAATAAATATTGAGGTAAGTAAATAATATGAGTTCATCGTGCTTTAAATAAGTATGGAGTTTTTTCTACGGAGATTGTGTATATATTTCATTTAGTTGTAATTTTTATCAATTATTTGAACAATCATTCGGTTTCAGCAAATTATACACAAACTAATAATTAGTGAAATGTAAATAACGTTATTGTTTATCGAAAAATCGAGCGCGAGTTATCGAAAAACAAAAAGCAGCGTCGGAAATTAAAAATACATCCTACGGACATACACGTTCCGTAGATATTATTTTGTAAAATTAAATCGAGGCAATGAAATATGCTCGTTTCGCTATTTTGCCGATAATTCCCATTGGATTGTATCAGTTTTTCGGGCAAATAAAAACATTTTTAATAATTGATTCGAATCAGGTACGGTTTAAAGCAACATTTTGTTTATTCGTGTGTATTACAGCTGCGCAACCGGAAAAAAATTGAGAGGAAGGCAAAATTAAGTAAAAAATGTATTAATAAAAAACTTCTGAGGGGAAGGGACAATTCTCAGGTGAAAATAATCAAAAAAGTTTATTTATTAAGTTTATTTATTTGTTCCAGTTAAACTTTCCACTCTGTATAAATTTTTGAAATAATTACTCATTTCTGAAATATTAAAAAATTTATCATTTTTTAAAATTTTAATGCCATATTTTGGAAAAGGAGGGTTGTTGGCCTAATTTTATATGCACTTTTTTGCCTGAATAACGTTTCCTCAACACTTTTTCGCGATACACCCTGTATACTAACAAAAAAATTTTCGTGTTGATTTGGGAACATAATGTATTACTTTTACAACGGCGCGAAATGGCCCCCGAAAATATTTAGGGGGCCATGACACCTCTGTGCAATATGGGGTGAATTTATAACATATATTTTTTAATAAATTAACCCAAACACCCTGTATTCGCCGAACAAATTACTGTACAAGTCACAAGCGGCCTATCAAGAACGAGTTAGGAGTTGTATCGAACCGCGGATACTTCACAAAAACTTGGTGGAAAGTTGTAAATCAGCTTTGGAAAACTGGTTACGCCTACCGAGAGCCTCTCGAGACGCTCGGATTTATTTTCCGCCAATATTTCAGGCAATTTGGGGTATCAACCGAGTCTATACGGACGCAGAACAATATACCAATCATTCGCGGTTGTTTGGCTTCGCCTCAAGACAATGTATAGAGGGACTTAGATGCCACAAATAATTCACAGTAATTCTGTTGTAATGGCCAAATAGAGGTCCCATTTTCAGCCGTGCTATTGTACTCTCTGTTGTAGCTCTTGACTAACCGGTCGGATAAGTTTTATCACAGCATATCGTCGCTCTAGAAATATAGCACGGTAGCTCAAAATTTTGGATCTTCTTTATAATACAATACAATTATTAACTAGTCGCAATCACGGGCGTCCCATTTAAAATGTCACTTAAAGATATTCAAGACCGCGTGAAATCAATGAAACATCAATGGTGGGAGGAGCAAGCACACAGCTACTCCCTATCTGAATTCCCGAGTTGAAACCTGCGACGCTCGGAAAAATTTCAATTATCTCAGCTTCTAATACACCAATTTCGATGATTTTTTTTTTAAATCGATGTCTCGCAAATTTTGAAAATTTATATCTGGAAAGTACTCGGAATGAGAAACCTAATAGTTCAAAAAACAGCCCTTATACCCTTATAGTTTTGCTGTAAATAAGGGTTAACTTTAATGGACTATAACTCCGAAAATAATGGGCGGATCATCAAGTTTTTTAAATACTCGTCTCTCCGAGTACTTTCAAACCATATTTTAAAATAAAAAAAAAATTGAAGAAAACATTAAATTATTGCAATTGTTTAAAAGCGTGAAAATTGCGAAAATGTTTAAACAATCACCACGGCTCACCTAATCGTCCGATTTGAATTTTTCAAAAACCATTTTAAAGCTTGAGAGCTCTTCTTTTTGTGGTGAAATTTTCAAGTATTCTAAGGCTTTAGATTTTTTTAGAAATTTGATTTTGAATATTTTTTAATTTAAACAAAAAAAATTACAATTATTATGTAAAAACTATCGAACCGAATTGGATGAAATTTGGTATGCACTAAGAAGTGGGAAATGGGTAATTGGGAAAAGCATGAAAAACGAATGAAAATATTTTAAATGATTTTTCCAATTTTTGCAACAACAATAATTATTTTTTCGTATTCCAACTAACTCTGTATTGTTCAAAATTTAATTTCAAAACTTTTTTTCCGTTTCCATTTTTGTCTAAAACTAATAGTTGCTAAGTTGTCGACGAGAAATCCAAGAAAATAATGAATTTTTTTGCTATTGTTTATAAAAAATTTATAGGTCTTACATAACTTTTTACGTTAAATAACATGGGCTATTCCGTTTTTCGACATGCAAATCATATGCGTCCAATTTAGGTTGGTGAAGGGGGTTTTCGGCCCGTAATTTTTTTTGTTCCAAATGTTTTACAATTTTCTCTACAGATTTATAAAATCTTAACAATTTTACGTAAAAAATATTATCTTTATCCAAATCGATATTTCCAACGGTTTTCGAATAAATTGAGTTTGAAAATTACTCTGCTCTTTAAGTTATTAGGCCAAAAATTACAAAAATCTGTTTACCATGGCAAATAAAAGACTGACGTTGCCACAACGCTTAACAATTTAAGTTATTGATAAACTGTCAATTGAGCTTTGCACTGTTTAATTAGTAAAAGTGGTGAGTGGAAAACTTAAGTACCTAATAAAAATCATTTTTGTTTGAGCCCTTTTAAGGGCATATAACTTCCTAAGGCTGCGTTTTAGGGCACATGTTAATAGGAACTTTTTGGCTTATTTTAATGAGTTATAAACGCAGTAGAAGTTTGGAACCCTATTTTAGAAACACCCTGTATGATGCACTTCTGTGAATACAAATGTTCCTTATAAGTCAAGAGTTTAAAGCGATTGCATTTATGAAAATATAATACAATTTGATATATGTGGTATTATACTGTGATACGATTTTATTGCGGCCAAAAATATACTGAAATTATTGGAATGTTAATTTTAAAATGAAAAATGTCATAATTTGTCAAAATGCATAAGATTGTTATATGCGCTGTGATGCAATATTTCATTGTTTACTGTTTGCTGTATTTATTACTTCATTTTCAAAAAACATAATTCATTTAAAAATTTCCAATATTATTTTATTATTCCAAATTGAATTAGGTACACAAATAAACAGAAGTTGAATGTAATCCATTTGTAATGACTAATTTGTATATCGAAACTTTTATTTAAATTTCCCGCCACCTATCCTCATTCATACTTTAATGCGCTGTTGCCGTTACTCCTTCTCGTTTATTATGTGGCGGACAAGTCAGAACTTCTTATATGTAATAATTTATTTCTCTGTGAAATGTGCGGTAACCCATTTTTTTTCTCTCATCTATTAATTAATGATTCAAGTAAATGTCTATATTTTTTCGTCTTTTCCCACAAGAACCTATGTTAAATATTAAAATTTTTGACAAAAACAAATCGATGAATAATTCGAGAATAATATATTTGATAATAATTATACTTATATAACATAAAGGAGAATATACTAGACATAATATATAATAATATTATATAATAATTTAGTATATCCCAATAATACGAAATTGGATGCATTTATTCGTAGCACCTGATCGTCCTTGATCTAGAATACTCTGAAGTTTTCGATTTTGATATTAAAAATACCAAAAAGTGGAAGATAAAAAAATATAATTAAAAATTTCAGCTGACCTTCCCAAATTTGACGACTATGGTTACAATTTAAAGCTCATTTTTACATCAAAAGGCTGTCCGTGTAAGAGTTAACACATAGCCTAAGTTTGATCCTTCTAGAAAGACAGCCCTTAAGAAGCAACATAATTTTATGTCAAATCGATATGAAACCATTCCTACATTTGCTGTGTTCCTTTGTCGGTTTAGTTCCAGGACACTCTGTATATTTAAACATACAAGCAACTGTGACTATAATAGACTCGTTGATAGTTGACTGTTTTTTCCAAAATTTCTAAAGAGGTACATGCAATTTCATCGAGATAAAATGATAACCATGTATAATTTAATTTTTTACACACCTACAACACACACTAATAGTACAAAAATGTTAAATATTGACTTGATTCTAGATAAAACATATTAAGTTATCGAATAACTCTATTTTTAGCCTCAACTCTATTCTAATAGAGTTACACCGGTGCTATAATTAATCTATTTTGTATAAAAGAAGGATCGAACAATGGCTCAACCTATTTTGGGACCATTTGTTACGTTGCAAAGCCGGTAATATTTCACAGATGGCCTTCGAGTCAAGAAGCTGTATGTAATTACTCCATTGTTTCAGCAAGTCAGCTATTTCATTTGTCCAATATGGGTTATTTATTGTTATTGGGTTCACCTTCCCTTAATAAGGACCATAGACACTAAAGATCAGATGTTACGATACAGGAGTAGTTCATATTTCAACTATTCGTATAAGATAAATAGGTAGTGAACCTTAAATATGTAGAAACGTGTTGCATATGAGTCCACTTCAAAATTACAGAGGTTTGTAGAGAGAGAAAGAATTAATTTTATTTCAAATTTAGGCCAATTTTTAACTTAACGATAAAAAAATCTTAAACAATTGAAAAACCCTAATTCTTACGCAAGAAAACTTTATATATTCTACATAGTAAACTTTTTTAAATATATGTATATCATAAAGCATATTCAAAGCCTTTTCCTGTATTCCTTTTTAACTATATTATTTTTTATTATTTAAAAAATGCAGGTCTAACTAACAATTCTAATTTTAAAAGTTCTTCCGATCCAAAATAGACATATTTAACGTCATAAAACGTTAAATTTAAAATTGAAAACCTCAAAAAGTGACAAATATAGGAGTAAGAATGAAAAAGTATATCATGACAATATATGTTATTATTCAGCACTTTACACAAGAACGAACGAGAAAAGTACATTCGGCGTAATGTAAAACAATTCATATTAAATCTAAATAACAATTCTGATTGTGGAGTGCCTCTTACGAAGACATTTTACTTCTTGTCGAAGAACACCTGAATCGCAGTACCCGCGATATTGCACATGCCATGAAATATGTGAGTCAAATACTACTGTGTGGCTTATGTTACGGGAACAGTTACTTAAAATTAATTTATTACTATTATTTTTTTAATAATTTCGCTCTCACCTTAAAAAGCATTTTAAAATAAACATTTTGATTGACAAAAAATGTTGCGTGTAAAATTCCTTGAAATTGCTATATGCTTCTTATAAAATAGGTATTGTGAAGTCTAAATCAGAGATATTTAAAAAATTTTCTCTGATCTTTTCAAATGTATGTATATCATAATGCAACATTTTGATATGTTCGGTGCCAGTTTATTAATGAAATACAACTCTTTGCTTTTGATAGATTATCAGAAATATTGTTAATGAACATACCGAAAGTTAGCGGTCCTAGGGATGAACCCTGAGGTACTCTAGAAGTAGAACAATTTCAATCGATGACATGGCAATGCTGAATGATCTGTTATCGACAAAATTTGATAATTTCCGAATGAGAATGCCGTCAAAGGCTTTTGATACAACGAATTGTATCAACATGTCAATAATTATTTAATATTATCATATAAATTAACAAGATTTGTTAAAGTTCACCACGTCTTGTTCATTTTTCTGGCATGGAAGTTTGCATATTATGTAGTTAAATTATATTAATAAAACTTTATAAAAATACCAAGTGCTGAAGCTTCGTCTTCCCTACCATCCATCAAACTTATACTTTTTATAATTCAATTCGGTTCCGTGCTTCCGCGATTTTGAAAGTGCCGCTCTGCTCCGGTTCTGCAGAGAATTGAAGTGGCGGCGATAATAAAAAATGTATCCTCAAGGCTGCAAACCAACGCGGAAGCCATTGGAATTTCGATCCGCCATAAAAGGCAAATATTCTGAAATAATGCATTACTATCTTATCCATAATGTATGTGCGTTTAGCATGATTGCAGTCTCCTTATGCTAATCGCGCGCTCGATCTGTTAACTTGCTGAAAAGTAAGATGTATCGCGAAAATTGAAAAGCGGATCCAGGGCCGTATGTGCGCATTTTGCCACTTCATATGCGATGGGTTAGAACGAAATAGTTATTTATGTACGCAGGCTAAAAAGACCTTGACTAATAATTTTGTTTCATTTCGTTTAGTGTCACTTGCTGGATATTATTTTACGGACGTAAAGGCACCCTAGTAGCCAATAGTGGCTCATTTTTAGCACTCTTTGCTTTTGTATTTGATATACTTTTGTGTCTTTTGTATTGAACGAGGATGTAGTGAAGTCTGGTCGATTTAGCCTTTCAATACAGGATCTGGGTCTGAGTTTAAACTCACAATATTTTTAGTATTAAAACAAAAATTATCTGGTATAATTGATATACAATATGGTTCGGTGACATGCAGTATGACACATACAGGATGGCCAAATGAAAACGAAACAGAGCCATTTTCAGGAACTGCGTCAAGATTGTAGAAAAATGCTCAGACCCGTCGATTTTAGATTGAAGGGGGACATTCTTTGCTGGTATTTCTGACTCCGTCACTTTCACCCCCAAGCAAGGGTAAGCATCACCCCAAAATATTTAAATGGCATTGGGGGTTGAGTAATATTTCTTTTGAAAGCTCTTACAATTCTCTTTACAACAGACTTTAAATTTTATAATTCCACCCAATACTTTGAAAAAAATTTAGATTTTAACATTTAAATTATGTTTAGTTGCTTACTTACTACTTAGTTGATTGAATGTTCAAACTGATGGCCGCCCGCTTCCATACAAGAATAAAGATTTTGTTCGAAATATTCGCGCACATTCCGAAGCATTTCCGGAGTGATTCGACGGCATTCGTCGACGATTCTTTGACGTAAATCTTCCAGCGACGCTGGTTGTGTTTTATAGATTTCACTTTTTAGGTATCCCCACAAAAAGAAATCGAGGGGCGATAAATCCGGTGATCGTGGAAGCCGCTCAATGCTGCCTCTTCTCCCAATCCAATTCCGTAGAAAACGTTGGTCCAAATACTAACGGACAATTAACGCATAATGCGGAGGAGCACCGTCCTGTTGAAAAATCAAATGATTTTCATCATACTCTGGAATATTTTCAGTAATATCAGTCAAGGCAGGGTCAATAGCGTCTTCCAGTAATTGCAAATACATTTGGCCAGTCAAATTACCAGGTAGAAAAAAGGACCCACCAGTCGGTCACCGAAAATTCCAGCCCATACATTTAATTTTTTCGGTTGCTGTGTAAACACCTCGTGAAAAACTCTTGGGTTTGAATCGGACCAAGAGCGGCAATTGTGACGATTTACCATCCCGTTCAAAAAAAAAACTGCATTCATCAGAAAAACAGATGTTAAAAAGGAACTGTGGATCGTTCCCTGCTCGTTCACTCATTGTTTCGCAAAATTGCAAAGGGCGGTCATAATAATCCTTATGAAGTTCCTGGACTAAATGTATTTTGTATGGATGGAATTTATTCTTCTTCAAAATGGTTCGTTTGTTAGTTCGATTGATCCCAGACACAGATGCCAGCTGCCTCGTACTTAATGTAGCATCAAGATGAACTTGTCCTAAAACTGCAACTTCACTAGCTTCATTAACTATCGGTTTTTCAATTTCCCGGTTTTTATTGGCTACATTCCCTGCCTCTTGAAATTTTTTTACTAACTCCAGAACATACTTCCTCCTGACATGTCGATCTTGATGTTGTTCATTAAATAGCTGAGCTGTTCTATTCGCACATTTATTGCTCATAAAGTAAAGCGAAATGATATCTACCCATTCCGCAATGGAATAAACCATAGTGTTTAATTTTCAAAAACACAATTAAATAAACTGGAATCCACTAATTTTACGTTTATTGTGTGTGTATAGTATTCATTTCTGTTCTTTACAATTGTTTTTTTTTACGAAAATGATAACAAATCGCCAAAAACCAATGTAACGCAAGAAATACTAAATTCATGCCATTGGCGTACTTAACTCGAATGACTGACATTTTTACCGTTACTAATTGTTTGTACATAAGTTTCAACTTTAAAATCAAAATTCTTAATAAGTATTGGGCGGAATTATAAAATTTAAAGTCTGTTGTAAAGAGAATTGTAAGAGCTTTCAAAAGAAATATTACTCAACCCCCAATGCCATTTGAATATTTTGGGGGATGCTTGCCCTTGCTTGGGGGTGAAAGTGGCGGAGTCAAAAATACCAGCAAAGAATGTCCCCCTTTAATCTAAAATCGACGAGTCTGAGCATTTTTCTACAATTTTGACGCAGTTCCTGAAAATGGCTCTATTTCGTTTTCATTTGGCCACCCTATTGTAATGAATGTAGCTAGGAATGAATACCCTGAGTAAGTATAACACTGGAGTTGACGTTTGATCACACCTCTTGAGAGCTCCTTTAATTTTCGAAATGGGTTTCCGCTGTTGTTTCTTATCTTTTCCCTCTCTGGATATTGGTGATCCTTGGTATTGTCTTCGCCGGTCTTGGCCTCGATTGTCGTTGGGTTTCTTAATGTGTGTTCCTTACACCGTCGTCCGTTGGTCATGGCTAAATTTTTTCAGATCTCGTGTTGATTTGTTAGAAAATAAGAAACATCGGTGACTTTTTGGCGGCCTTCAACAGTCTCCCTCCCATAAGCACTCCGATCATCGTTTTCTCGCGCTTGGTGTGTCTGGATCAGTAGAAATATCAGTGAAAATTTTGAATCTTAATTGATGCTGTGTCTGAATGATTTTGTTCTCAGACATGATCTAAGTAATTTTGGTGCTTCTTCGGGCTATTTTCTTGATTTCTGGTTTTTGATTCAGAATATGGGTGAAATTTGGTACAGTTAGGTGCATACTTGGAGCTAAATGTTGGTAATTTTTCTTTCTGCCTTTCAGGCCTTTTAGCACCGCGATAACAGACCATGTGAGTCTATATTAGGCTTCAAGAGCATGTTTCAATTTTATTTTCAGAATTTCTCCAGAAGTAGATAGCGATATGTGTCTCAAAACGTCAAAAAGCCTAAACCGATGACGTGTCAATCATCTCGAGCATTGTTCAGCCATTCAAGGGCATGCTTATATTTTAAGCCTTCTCTAATTTCGCTGAAATACCAAACTTTTAGGCAATTCATCTTCCCATTTCTGTAAATGAGGGGACTGTTAGGATCAAATTTTTATTCGTACAAATGTTTATCTCAATCGGCAATTAAATAGGGACCTCTTCCTCAAATTCCTGGTTATTTGCATTCGCCCGTCTCCCTAATGTATTTCTGTGCTTATTTTATTACCTTCTTCGAGATCGCTGTATGCGGGAAGTTTATAATGAACCCGAAATGAATAAAAGTATCTATAAATAAAAATTAGGACTCTTTTTGCCATTCATCTTCCTGTTCTTATAAACGAGGGGTGTTCTTCTCGGATTCCTGAATATTTGCGATTACCTGTTCCCCAAGTGGGTTATTTCTGGTTGATTTATTGTTTCCTTCGGCTGCGATGCGCCAGAAATGTTCTTCACGAATTTGAAATATGTAAAAGTTATCTGCAAATGAATTTGTGTAACTTTGAAAAGATCGTTTGTTTACGAAAGTTCCTTGTTTTCAAGAAAATTCCAACCTCGGATATTAAAGTATGTCCTGACAACTAATGTATTCAGGATTGTTTAACAATTTGTTAAAATTATCAGTTCTACTTTAGTTTACGGAAAAGTGTACCTTTTTATTGTTCACGTTAATGAAAATTGTCGTCGAAATAAGTCGATTGAAGTTGCGAGAGTGAATTATGCTGCTCCGCTCGCATAGTCCCCCTGCCTACTCCACACTCTTTGACTGCTCGATTCCTATGAAATGTATCCTTTTTGCATCAGAACAGTTAAGATACATTTCCGATTTAAACAAATTTTCGTAGTTATAATGTCTTTGTTTCAAACTATCAAAATCATTGTTGATTGTTATTGTATAGTACGTTGTTTTGCCGTAAACTCACTTCAACTTTGAACTTTCATATCTCGATAACGATTCATCCTATCCACAGGACCAAAAGTGGATTTGTTCATCAATCCTTCCTCTATTTGATCCTATAATTACATTTGAAGAATATGCAAATATGGTAGCTCCAGCTCTAAATGTTTATAAGTATTTTTTTCGAAGAAATTTTGAAAAAACTCGAATTGCTAAAATGGATAAAATTGAAAATTTTTATATGGGGATTGATACCAAAGGGTATGTATAAAAATTGGGAGCTCAAAACAGTCATTGGTTTTACCGTGAGAGAGAATTGAAAAATACAGTACGCGCCTAAAATATGGAATAAATTCAGTAAAAACGAAACAAATTTTTTTTGGGAAAAATCCTCGAACAGGTCGATTTTTAATTTAAAAAATACATATTTTAGCATAATAAGCGATTTTCATCCGTCATTTGTTTTCGAGTAATAACGTCATCGACATTTTTTTTAAATAGCAACCCCCTATTTTTTTTCTTGATTCTGAAAGATCGTTTCATTGTCGATCCGACAATATTAAAATGTTACCATCTTACATAGGAAAGTTTTCGAGTACCTAAATGACGATTGAATGTTAGAAAACGTAAATTTTATTCAATACAAAAATAACAATGCCTATGTCAAGCAAATACAATTCATTAAGTTTCTACCTAAATTAAGTGTTAGAATTGTCACCCACCGACTTCTTGACAATACCCAAGTCTGTGTAGAAATTCTTCTTGCACATTATGAACTATTTCTGGGGTAACTTTGTGTATTTCATCTATAATACAATTTTGGAGTTCTTCTAAATTATGTGGTCTATTAACGTAGACTCTGGACTTTAAGTAGCCCCATAAAAAAGTCCAGGGTGTAAGATCTGGGGACCTCGCGGGCCATTCTATCGTTCCTCGTCTGCTGATCCGTCTTATAGGAAAACAATTGTCCAGAAAATCTCGAACAGAGCGCGCATAATTCGGAGGTGCACCGTCTTGCTGAAACCATATGGTGTCATCAGGAATATCAGGGTCATTACCGTTAGGAAAAATTACTGCAAGCGCTGGAACAAGCTCATTTTGTAAAAACTCTAAATATCTTTCTCCTGTAAGGGTTCCTTCAAAGAAGAAAGGCTCTACTATTCTGTTGTCAACTATTCCAGCCCACACATTTAATTTCTATGGGTGTTGGGTATGTGTCTCTGCCATCCAATGAGGATTTTCCCAATACCTGCAAGTTTGACGGTTCGCTGTACCACTGTAAATCTCTATTTACATGACATAAATCCATCATAATTTCACAAAAGTGTAAGCGGCGGTCGGGATCGTCTTCATTGAGTTCCTGCACAAGTTGAATTTTGTAGGAACGATATTTTTTCTTCTTCAGGATACGTATCACTGTGGTCTGACTAATTTCATTGTTTAATGAAACCAATCGTGAAGTATTATGAGGATTATCTACCATACTTATCAAAATGTTCTGTTTGTGATCTTCACTAATGCTTGGACGTCCAGATTTTGGAATATCTACAACATTGCCAGTTTCTCTAAATTTAGATTCTATCTTACTGACTGTTGATTGGCTGATACGGCGATCTGGATATTTTTCATTAATTTTTATATCGCTTACAATACTTAGAAAGTCAGTAATACTTTGTAAAGATTTACACCTACGTGATGCATAAAAAACTTCAGGCATTTCGAAAAACTAAATTTGATTACGTTTTTGCTTTATTTTAATTGATTTGAATTTCTTAACATTCAATCGTCATTTACTCGAAAAATTTCCTATGTAAGATGGCAACATTTTAATACTGTAGAATCTACAATGAAACGACCTTTCAGAATCAAGAAAAAATAGGGGGTAGCTATTTAAAAAAAATGTCGATGACGTCATTACTCGAAAACAAATGACGGTTGAAAATCGCCTTTTATGCTCAAATATGTATTTCTTAAATTAAAAATCGACCTGTTCGAGAATTTTTTCCAAAAGAAAATTGTTTCGGTTTTACTGAATTTATTCCATACTTTAGGCGGTACTGTAAGTGTAATTTTCTTAATTAACAATTGAATTGTGGGAAATCTACCTGGCCGATTTTGATGAAAAAATTTCTGCATTACTACCATATCATGAAGTACTCAGAACCATACTTTTTATATGGCTGCTCTAAAGTCAAGGTCCGAAATAAATTCATGAAAAAAACATCCTTTTTCCCGAATAATTTTTCGGTCCATTCTGTATTGCAACAATAATAATGCACATAAAAATTTCGGGCCACTTTTATTTTGAAGGGAATCTCAAAACGAAACTTTTTTTCCTTTGACTATTTTCTCTAATGTCAATATTATCCGAGTTATACATGAAAGAAGGGAGAAAAATGCGCCTTTTTAATTTTTTTTTACATTTTCTTATGCACAACTTTTTCAGCGGGCACATATCGCAATTATTATTTTACATAATATTTAGAACTATTTCCAACAAAAATTAGCATTACTATATGAAATATCCATACAATCTACTTTTAAAACAGATATCGACTGGTCCAACTTACACAATGACAACAAAATTACTCCAATAGGACCACTCCTGCTCTAGCGGAAGCATCCGAATATTTATTACACTTTGAAAGTTTATACCCTACTAGATTCTACATATTTTCTATCTATCTATCTAGTTTACCGTTTTCTTAAACATTTCCAATGTTAAAGCTCATTCAAAATTGCAGAATATTAGATACAGTACAAAACAAAACTGAAATACATCCAGAGCAGCAATATCAGTATAATATAATTTTTAAACCATATCTAACTCTCCCAAATTTTTGTTCGATTACTTTTGGTGTAAATTTCTATCATTTTGATAGAACAGTAAAGGTCTGATTTCCTTGTCATAAAGGCTAAGTTTACTTTAAAGTGCAATAAAAGTAGTAATTCCGGCCACCCCAAGAATTTCCACGAAACGACCCAATCAAGCATAAAAATATCATCATCCCTCTCATCTTATCGGTCATAAAGACATCAACTCCTCCATATACCACACCCGATGGCGTTACCCTCGGATAAATCCCCTTAAAAATCGCCATCAGTGTAACTCGCGAGTGTCCCATCTAACGAGCCATTTACAACAAGAAAGAACGTGCCACTCGATAATTTCCCGGTTGATAATGCCGATATCTGCGGAGATTTACTAGAGTTAACGAGGAAGGATATTAAGTACGTTCGCGATTCTTTTGTTCGCCCACTTGATATCTGGATGTAGCAGAGGCGCCCGTGTTACAATGCAGCTTCATTTGCGGGAATTTCATCGAGCTGCACTTGTCTTTGGGCAGAGTGATTACGATTGGAATGGCTGGTTGATTACAAAGAGGACGGATCACCGGAGATTATTAAGCAAAAATCAAAGTGTGAACATACTCTGCTTTTAAAAAGGCCCTTAATGTCAGTATTAGTGTTTTACCTAGTCGTTAACACGTAAGTGAACTCAAATTAAAGCTTCACACGCATTTAAAACGACTTGCTGTTGTGTAATAGACAGGAATGTAGCTTCCATTCGAAGTGGCAAGTCTTCAACATCATTGAAGAAAAGTTCGTAGAATGAAGAGGCTATGAAATTGGAACAGTCTCTAAATATGAATAATTTTTTCCAGAGTTCAATGTGATGGTTTGATAACGCATAAGATCGAATACAAAAGACAAGCATCAAGTTCATGTAATTTCTGTATTGTGGTAAATGAGATTGATTTGTTTAACACTTTTATTTCATGAAATATTAGGAGATATTTAAACTGTCTTCCTTCCGTGTTACTTCAGCGCCTACATCTTCTTAAAAATGAATTTCGTGCCGTTTCATGTATCTCTTGTTAGGCTCTAATTGTGCTGAGACCTTCTTCTATTCGTTTCTTCTCAACTCGATCTGTATCTTAGCACATAGAATAGAACATCAAGACGATTACCATTTGCACATCCATACAGAAAATACATGTTTACCGTTTCTGCATTGTTGGAAATGAAATTGAGAGGTTTAACACTTTTATTCACGAAATGTACATACATTATTAGAAAATATATTGAACCTGCCTTCGTTCTATGTTAACCTGCATCTTCTTAAAAATGAATTATTTGCCTTCTCAAATGTCCCAGGTTGGGCTCTAATTGTGTCGTGATCCTCTTCTATTTGCTGTTGTAGAACTTGAACTTTCTCAGCTGGTTCTGCATCTCAGCATCAAGTCCATTTCCAGTGACACGTCCATACATAAAACACAAGTCTGCCATTTCTGGATTATGTATTATTAAATGTATTTACAACACAAGCAAACAATAAAAATCAAAGCGCATTTAACCTTTACCACTAATAATGTAAATTTTTTTAAATTTTAGGAATATTATTTTTCTGGGGATATCAATAATTCACACATTACAAAAAAAATCATATATGCATAATATACACCGTGACCACCTAGTGCTCGTAAGTCCAATATCTAGGTTAATAAAAAATATAACTTAATTTATTTTCTACAGAGTTGCCTACATTCCCGAGCTGCACAAAATGAAAATATATTTGCATATACAGGGTGTTCAGTTTTTCCTGGGCAGGTACCAACTTAATTTTTTTAATGGAAACCTATATTTTTTATGGCATTATCGAATTCTACGAGAAAAATTATTGGGACTTTGTGTTATGATCCCTATTAAAATATTTATAGTTTTCGAGATAATCGACTTTTCATTTTTTTTTCTTATGTTTCGACACTTGTAGTAGTAGTTGACATAATTATGAATGTATGACAGCTAGAAATTTTTTTTTTTCAGGATCTGTAGAGTGAAGATGACTCTTTCAAAAAACGTATCAAAAGTTGACCTGCGATATGCAGGGGGCAAAAAAAATCATGCCAAACCTGATAATTTAAAATTTGAAAATTCTCGACTTGAAAAACCTTGTGTTTTATGATTTCATTAGATGCCTTTCTGTAGACCCTACAATTTTTTAATAGCTTTCCCTATACTTAAGTTGCGTAGTTTTTGCAAAAAACCATTTTTATGTAAAATACCGGATTTGCGCCCGTTCCTTTGGCTGTAATGTGATTATTTTATTGTTATTATACTTTTTCCTATTACCTATTTATCTTTCAGGTTAAAGAACACCTAAATCACGTATATCCAAACCAGTGGTTAGGTCGTGGTGGTCCAGTTCCTTGTCCCGCACGTTCGCCTGACTTAAATAGTCTGGACTTTTTCTTATGGGGTTATATCAAGGAGCGAGTATACGAAGGACCACCAACGGATATTCAAGACTTAAAAGAAAAGATTCAAAACGAGTTTCTAACTATAACTCCTCAAATGTTAAGAAATGTCCACATTCATTTTCATCGTAGATTAATGCTTTGTGTAGAAAACAACGGTAGACAATTTGAACATTTATTTTAAGTTAGCTTGCGACTATGAGTATTCTTTTTTCAAAATTCGATTCATCCAAATTTTTTAATCTCCAATTTCACTAATAACTTTCCTAACTACGGTAACAGTGCTTGATTTTCAATATGATATGGATGAAACTTCTTCTTCAATATTTTATTTGTCAAGCTTTTGAAAACTCCAAGTTTACTACTAATTTCCTGGCACTAATATTTGGATTTTCAACAGCAGACGCCACAACTTTAAACTAAATATTATCGTTGTTACTTTCCTGTCTCCTGGTAGTTTTCTCATAATTCGCATCTGCTGTTCATTCAAAACTTTCCCTCACATTTTCAAAACAGTGGGAATCTCTGTAAATTTGGATTATATGCTTTGTAAATATGTGCTGCTAGCAAACATTTCCCATATTTTGCTAATTCTTAATCACTTGTAGCGATTTTATGGTTTTTTGATTTTATTTACAAATAAATGGCAACTTTCCATAAAGACTTATTTATTAAACTCAAATATCTAAATTTTTCAGTTATTAATTTTTATTTTGAATATTGTAGCTAGACAACTAATAAATTTAATAAAAATAAATACCCTTACAATATTTTTCCCGACAAAGGAACGGGCGCAAATCCGGTATTTTACATAAAAATGGTTTTTTTGCAAAAACTACGCAACTTAGTTATAGGGAAATCTATTAAAAAATTGTAGGGTCTATAGAAAGGCATCTAATGAAATCATAGAACACAGGGTGTTCTATTTGAAAAAGGCGATATTTTTCAAATTTTAAATTATCCGGTTTGGCACGATTTTTTTTTGCCCCCTGTATATCGCAGGTCAATTTTTGATACGTTTTTTGACACTCTACGGTTCCTGAAAAAAAAAAAAAATTCTAGCTGTCATACAATCATAATTATGTCAACTACTAGAAGTGACGAAACATAAGAAAAAAAATGAAAAGTCGATTATCTCGAAAACTATCAATATTTTTAATAGGGATCATAACACAAAGTCCCGTTAATTTTTCACGTAGAATTCGATAATGCCATAAAAATATAGATTTCTATTTCAAAAAATTAAGTTGGTATCTGCCCAGGAAAAATTCAACGCCCTGTATATGCAAATATATTTTCATTTTGTGCAGCTCGGGAAAGTAGGCAACTCTGTAGAAAAAAAATTAAGTTATATCATTTATTAGCCTAGATATTGGACTTAGGTGGACACGGTGTATACAAAATGTCGAATTTTGTCTTATTAAGCGCATACTGTTAAGAAAAGTTTTTAAAAAATTTAGCTTCCTCTTTCAGAAATTACTATTTTCGCAAAAATGTCAATGACGTAGCTCAAACAAAAGATGACAATAACAAAACTGGGGGATGTCCTGATTACTGTAATTACTAGGCTTAGTACAAGTGCAGAGTCTAACAGAGACGGCATGGGGGTCGATGGCCTTCACAGCTGACTCGCGTTTTTTTAATCTCCGTGCCGCACTAAGCCTAGTAATTACACCACTATAATATAACACTGGCCACTAATTACAATAATAATAGATTACAATTTTAGCTGGTCGTAACTGACAGTCAAGAAACAACAAATTTTAATGCATGTTTAAACGTTTCGATACAAAGTACAGCCATCGAAACATTCAGACTTTAATCGTGTTAGTGGCTATTTTTTTCTAATTCAATTCACCTCGCCATTAGCATAAAAAATTCCCTGTAACTCTAAATCGACGGTAACACCATTAATTTAGTGCCAAGCAAAATGAAAACGCTAAATAAAAGCAATAGTTTTATGATTCTGGTGTATCAAGAGAGATTTGATGTAGACAGAGCGCTGGAAAAGGTCATATAACTTTATGTCGGGGCCATATTCCATTCAAATAGATCCTACAAACGCGGTTTAGTCGCACAAACCGGGATACATGTTTAATTTCGCGTGCACCTAATTTAGCCACATCTCCTAGGAGGAAAATTATGCATATATTTTATATGCCCCGTGCACAGCCCTTGTAATAAAGTATTTGCATACATACGAACTGTATAACTGGATATAATAAATATTTTAATCTAATTTAACTTATAATTAAAACTAATAGTAACGGTCTTCGGACTAGCAGTCGACAGCCAGCGATGAAACTGTATGAATATTCAAGTCTGTTCTGTTTCAGGCAAAATCAAGGGCCTCGAGTTTAATTAAATAATAATTGGAAAAATCTGGAAAACTTCGCTAATAGTTTGGCGAGGTGGAAAAGGGACGTTATGTTGTAAAATTACTTTCCGAAGTTTCTTATTTTTACCTTTAAAAACTCCTCAATTAATTGCTACTTAGGTAAAGTGTAATATAACTTTTCAAAAGCTCTATGCATGCTTGAAAAATGTTAACATTTCCCTTAAAATGGTTTTTCTAGATTAAATATAAAGTACTAACATCAGTTTGTAGTTTGACAAGAATAATAAAGCATAAATTAAAGAAGTAAAACGCCTATGCCACAATTATAGAGTGACTTACAAAAGTGCACACACGTTAAGAAAATATGTATTTCTTAATTAAAAATAACTATTTCTGTGGTACAGACCTTCAAATGAAAACAGTCGTTAGGTAAAATAGAATAATACTGAAAATTGTGAAAAAGAGAAACGACAAGCCAAAATCAAAATTTCACAATTAGAACACAAAAAGTCTAAATCGATTAAAAACTACATGCGCGTGCAATTAATAAATTAAAACAATACAATGAAATAAGACGTTCTTTGAAAAGGGTGATAGAAAGCACGATAATGTCTCTGTTTTCGAGAAAATTAATTAAGGAAATTAACCATATTGTGATCCTGTGCATCTTGTGCAATATATATTTTTTTATTATATAATTAAAAAACAACTCTTTCATTTATTATTTTTAACATTTTTTTTATGGATTTCCATATCTAGGTTTCTTATGTAAATCTGCTTAAACTCTGTAGCAAACAAATTTTAAAGAAAATAGATTTTTCAGGAAAATTAAAAAAGCGCATAATAATGATTGTAACTGTAACTGTAAACTGTATAAGATTTTCCAAGAATTTCCCCCAATTTTGTTTCTTTAATTCGCTGTTGTTATTTAAAAATGAATTGACAATTAATTAGGCTCCAAAACATTAATTTTCACATAATCTGTACGTCATTTAAAAATATATGGGAAACCTATTAGGAAAATTGAAATTTTTGATAATAGCAAAATTTAGTTTTGAACAACTTTTATTTGAAACTTTTTGAAAAAAACGTATCTTCATTGGGCTATTGGCAGTTTTTGGTCAAGAAACGGGAAAAATCATATACGGGGTGTCCCAGACCGTCCACCCCTTCTAAAATCCAAAGTACCTACATGATTATGTGAAAAATGATTTAGATAAAAGTTACTGGCCTCCAAGGGGCACATATTGTCGTGAGCTTGTCTGTGACCTTGAAGGTCATTTCAAAGTCAACTTAGTTTTTTTTATAGAAACCCTCAATTTCAACCCTGGATTGGGAAAGAGCGGAAAACTCTACGTTCAAATGATGTATCATATGTGGGGTCTATTTGACCCCCCAAGGTCACGTGAAGGTCAATTTTTATTTACTGAATCTTTCCACCCAAATGACACCGCAAAGTTAAGGCTTAGAGAAAAATGTGTTAGATAAACGCTGCAAAATGTTGAAGTGACATGATTCGATAACCCTCACATTGACGTTGGAAACAATTTTCAAGGTCATTTCAAAATCAATTTCGACTTTTTACGTGAGAAAACTCATTCTTAATTCTGAATTCGGAAAGAGCAGAAAATTGTAGGTACGTGAACTGCAAATAAATCGGGGGAAATACCTAGGTCCTAGATAGATACACGATACGGTACCTAGGGGGGTCAAATGGACCCCACACATGATACATCATCTGAACGTAGAATTTTCCGTTCTTTTCGAATCCGCGGTTGAAAATAAGGGTTTCCAACTAAAAAAACCAAGTTGACCTTGAAAATGACACAGTAACAGACAAGGTCACGACAATATGTGCCTCTTGAAGACCAGTAACTTTCACCTCAACCATTTTTCACATAGCCATGTAGGTACTTTGGATTTTAGAGACGGGTGGTCTGGGACACCCTCTATATACAGCGTGGGCCATTAGTGTGAGAAAATAAAATAACTCCCTTGTTACTCATAATACAAAAATCAAGTTTATATATAAGCTATACCGAATCAAGAAACCTACACTACAAAATTAATTTGATACATACTGGGTGATGAGTAAAAACGGGACACGCCAAATATTACATTTTTTAAATGGAGCACCCTGTATATTTTTAAAAATATGGATTTACGAGAAAATTCTATATAAATATAAACAGTTTATCATTTTAGTGCGGGGTTGCCAAGTTCTGTAGAAAATTCTTCGAATTTTGGAAAAAACATGACCTCGAAGAAGTTGTATTAACTTTCAACTACTAACACTTGGAGTAAAAATATTTGACTGAGTTATAGGCAAATGTTAGGCAAAGACTCCTATATTAGCTAATATCGATATTTTATACAGGGCATTTTTTATAATACGATCATTTTTAGAAAGTTTAAACTTGATTTTCTAAAATTTTTCAAATGGAACACCCTGTATTTTATTGTTCTATTTTATTCATATATCGGTCCACTTCAACTTTTATTCAGCATGTTATATATCTAAAATTCTTAGTTTTGAAAATATAACAAAATTTCTGAAAAAACTTAGTTTTTATTATTTTATAGAATACCACAAATAAATGTTAACTAATAAAATTAACTCAAAATGAAATGATAAATTATGAACTGACAAGTTGACACAATGTGACACTTTTGTATAAACAAATCTAAGAGATAAAAATGTCGCTTATTCCGTCTTTTTATGTCTAGCTGTCCTGAACTATGTGCCAAATTTCAATGCAATACATTATTTTTTGGGAAAGGTATGCTTAAAATTTTATTTTATAAAATCTTCCTTTATGTCCTGCATATCAAAAACAGAAAAACTATAGACACATCGTCGATAGAAAAAAAAATCTTGTTTGGTGATGTTCTATCACTGCAAAGATTTTTTACACCCATTTTCGGAACACCCTGTATAAGTTTTTAAAATTCCAAAACGGATGTGGTAATTTCACAATCCTCTATTTAGTGCTCACAAATTTATGCTAGTGATTCTCGATTTTCTGCAAAAAAAGTTAGAAAAGTAAAATTAAAATTTATACGGAGATTCAAAGAAAGTGTATACTCCAGTCGGCAGAGGCCGAAAAGTTACTGTTGGTAACATTTTCTTGATAACTACACACGTCGACTTTAAATGATGAGTATAATAACAGGCTAATTTGCTGACAAAGTATTTTATCAGGAAAAAAAGTTATTAACAATTTAATCGTTTTTTAGTAGTTTTCTTTAAATAACTCACCGGGATGACTGTACGAAAAAATGCTTAGGACATGATTTTGTTCGTAATAAAAATAGCTACAAAAGGGCGGTGGTCCGATTACGAAATTTGCAATAGCAAAGCCGTGAGATTGAAAAAACGATATAAAATGCCCATTTTTTTAAGTTGCTGTAAAAATGTCAATTATAAACTAAAAGTGATAAAACTTTCGAAAACTATAATTCAATATATATACAATAATGACGTTAAAGCCGAAAATCAGGAGAGCAAAACTTTTTGTTCTATAAAGCGTTACTTATACATTCATCGGCATCTGAAACTCGAAACTTTGCCAAATTTGTTCGAAGCTTTGATGACACTTGAAATTTGGTACACACATAGTGTAAATATGCAGAAACCAAAAGCAATTTGCAAAATTCATGTATCTTCATTTTTGCAGTTTTGGTAAGGTTTTGTACGTCACCCTAGTTTTATACGTCACAGTTTTTTTAATTTTTGGACGTATATTTATGTATATTTATAAAATATTCCATTACGGTAGATTAGCCAGCATAATTACCTACAATTTAAAAAAATATATATTTTCATCGTTTAGATCCTAAGCTACTTAACATTTTGCGCCTGTTAGCCGTAGTCGTACATTATTCAACATATTAACATAAAACAAAATCGTACGTGTGGGGTAAACCTTTAACTTTAAGTAAACAATTGTTTAAATTTACTGTTGCATATTTCTAATAGTATACAAGCGCCGAAGAGCGGAGCTCGCGCTCGAAAATGAAAAGTTAAAGGTTTACCCCACACGTACGATTTTGTTTTATGTTAATATGTTGAATAATGTACGACTACGGCTAACAGGCGCAAAATGTTAAGTAGCTTAGGATCTAAACGATGAAAATATATATTTTTTTAAATTGTAGGTAATTATGCTGGCTAATCTACCGTAATGGAATATTTTATAAATATACATAAATATACGTCCAAAAATTAAAAAAACGGTGACGTATAAAACTAGGGTGACGTATAAAACCTTACCAAAACTGCAAAAATGAAGATACTTGAATTTTGCAAATTGCTTTTGGTTTCTGCATATTTACACTATGTGTGTACCAAATTTCAAGTGTCAGCAAAGCTTCGAACAAATTTGGCAAAGTTTCGAGTTTCAGATGCCGATGAATGTATAACACCTTATAGAACAAAAAGTTTTGCTCTCCTGATTTTCGGCTTTAGCGTCATTATTGTATATATATTGAACTATAGTTTTCGAAAGTTTTATCACTTTTTGTTTATAATTGACATTTTTACAGCAACTTAAAAAAATTGGCGTTTTATACCGTTTTTTCAATCTCACGGCTTTGTTATTGCAAATTTCGTAATCGGACCACCGCCATTTTGTAGCTATTTTTATTACGAACAAAATCATGTCCTAACCATTTTTTCATACAGTCATCCCGCTGAATTATTTAAAGAAAACTACTAAAAAAATTTTTTTTCACGATTAAATTGTTAATAACATTTTTTCCTGATAAAATACTTTGTCAGCAAATTAGCCTGTTATTGTACTCATCATTTAAAGTAGACCTGTGTAGTTATTTCCGGGTTATCAAGGTTTGACACACGCCCAACCTCTACCAACTGGACTAGTATACAATATTAAAAGCAAGAGTAAAGTAATCTCTTATGACCCAGATATAAGGATCAGTCTTCTTAAAAGAAAAATCTAGTTTTAGTTTTATCTTCTGAACAGGCTGACCAATTACATTTCTTTTACACATATCTAGGATTTCTTGTACATAATATACTTTTCCTCGAATCAGTAGTAATATATTTAAACAAATTCTCTTTCATTATGCGCGCCCGAATGGTAACGACTTTAGTCGTGCACCCAATTACTCCTCAAATCCACTGTCTCGACCCTCATCAAACAAACAACCGTTCCCGTTGTCCGCCGAATAAGAACAACAAACTCGAATTTATAATTTAAGAGGCTATATTTTTCTTCCCCATCAAGTACAGCACTGTCTTAGGCGAACACTCAGGCCTCCCTCAAAACATTAGCGGAATTGCCAGAGGGTTTCTATTATTAAGCCCCCCGAATCTTTAATGAAAGTTCTTAAGCGGACCATTGTGTGGGGTATTCTTTATCTCCAAATTGTGACAGATGTAGGTGCGAGAAAAATAATCTGTGCGAGACAGATTACGGCTTCGACCGTAGCGAAATCCTCCGAAGACCGGTGTTTTGTGTTTCTTTGACCAGTACTGTTTTATTTAGATACAATTCGCTCTGAACGTTGTCTGGACAGCGGATTTAGAGTGAAAAAAGCCTAACCTTTTTGTAAAGGCAATAATCCTTATAAAAAGGGGTTTTGAACTAAGAAGAGTTGTTGGATACTCTAACAATATTAACTCAAATCATTCTGTAGATGGTGATTACTTTTGGTTGTTAATTTTATAAGAGTAAGAGACGGTTCCGATATTATTTATTTATTTATTTATTTGTTTTTTAAAATATCCAACGGACATAAAACCCACTTAAATGATAAGTAGTACAAAATATGACTGTAAAACAATTTATAAGTGTTATAAAGTACAATATAAATACATTTAAAATATACAGGGTGATTCAGTAACAGTCAAGTTGTAGGCAACTACTAATGAAACAGCTTAGATCACTGTCGTCAGATACATTATTATTACCTCCAATTGTAAAACTGAAAAGATTGTGGAAGAAAAAGAAATTGTTTCAATTTCAGAAGATTCGACGGATGCTGATGCTGCTACAAATGAAGATTTTTCATCTGATGATTCTTTTCTTTTATAAAAAAAAAAACTTGAATTTTATATTGTAATTTTGGCACAGAATTCAAATAAACAATTCTCGATAGGTACTTATTTAACAAAGTGTATCAATAGTTCTATATGTCAATTGTCATTTTTACAATTTCTTCACGCTTGATAAATATGATATTATTTTAATTAATATTTGCTGTTTAAAAAAATATGACGTTCTTACTGAAATTATATTTCTTTTGAAATACTTAATAGTTTTACTTTACAGTAATATGAACAATTTTTTATTTCAGTGATTTCTGATGTTTGTCATATTATATCCGCTATTTTGTATTTCATCAGAAAATCCCTGTTTACAAAATTTTTCAACTTCTGATGGCTATATTAAATCCTCCACATTGAATTTTATAATTTTGATTATTCCCCCAAATTCGTAATCAACGACCCCAAAAACCACCCGAGTAAAAAACTTCAGATCAATTTCTAAAGATTTTTATTTTTGGTCAGCTTTTTGGGATTCTGCCCCATTGTGCGACTGAGGAAATCAGCTGTTTCGCTTCAACATTCGAACGCTTTGTATTCCGCCTGCCTTTTTACGGTTAGAAAATATGATGCAAAGTAGGACCTGAATATAAAAAAAGCAAAATATGATATAAATGTCAATATCAAAATATTAAAATAATACAAATAATAAACACAACAGAATAAATACGAATAGAGTAAAAGAAGTAAAAGTATTGACAATATTTTTTTCATACGCAAGAAATAAATTTGAAATGTTCCTTGATATAACAACCATATATTAGATATAAGGCCGACCTTATTGGCATATTGGTATGGATAAACGACAACATAACCAAAGTACTATTTCTGAAGTTAAAACTGGGAACTCCGTATGAAATATTTCTCATTTAATGCCATAATGAATGATTTTACATAGGAATATAACAGTGTGCATAGTGCGCCTGTTAGCAAGACTTTGGAGGTTGAAGCGGTCGTAGAATAATTCCTGTGGACTACCTCGCGTAGAATTTAAAAAGTCTGAATTATCTCTAACAGAGAAGTATGCCTTATATAAATGGGATTTCTTATAACCGAACCGTATTCAAACTTAGATCTCACAAATGTTAATAATAATAGTAACGTAAATTAATTCTCAAACTCACTTGCAACAATTCCCAATTTCTTATACCCAGCAATTATGAAACCACAAATGTGTTGTAAGAAACTAAGCTGAGATAAAAAAATCTTTAACATTGTCACGCCCCTTGAGAATATTTCCATGCGATTCATAATTAACAATTATGCTAACTTGTTTTTGTCTCACTGGTTATTAGATGAGGAAATATTCCTTTGATTTTTTCAGTGCAAAACAGAGTTAATGTGACAAAATATTTCCAAATCGTCAGCGTATACTATAGCACATTAAAGTCTTCCGCGATATGATAAAAACAGCAAATAGAAGAGGTCTAGGCATGGACCCTTGAGGAACTCCTGGTGTTTAATGAAATTTAAAACCATGGTATTGCACATATTCGCATCGATTACATAGGTGTGAATTAAATAATTTACCTAGAGACTATACCCATATCGCTAAATTCGTCTTTAGAAGAGCTACTTATCTATTAATACTATAAAATATAGAAGGTCCTAATAAAAAAAATGTCGGTAATGTTATAGGTCTGTCAAACATAGCTCAAAAAAATAGAAAATATCACAGATATTATTTATTTTTATTTATTTATTTAATTTATTTTTTTCTTATTAATATCACAAATATTTCTATTTACTAATTGACCTGTTTCAGGGATTTTTTAAAATCTGTATAAGATAAAAATATAACATTTTATCTAACTTTATTAATTGAGGATCATTTCTATACTTATTATCAGTTATCAGAGTAGAAAGAATTGAAGTTGTGCTCTATTTTTGTATGGAGGCCTCTAAGTTATTTGGACTGAAGTGCGATTTCTACATTGCCAATGAACTTCTTATAAGCATTTCTCGCGCTAGTTTTAAAGGACGATGTTATTCTTCTGAATTCAACATTATCGACCACTTATGTCACAGGAAGACGCTTTCGAAAACAGAAGGATATTATGAATTCACGATGAATTCAGCTCCACAACAGTGTTGTTTCAATCGAACTTTTCTTTTATCGCTGTTAGCGGATTATTACAGTTTGGCTAAGTTATTTACAAAAATAACTTCTCTTCCGAATTTATCGGGAAAGTTTAGAGCCCTGAATTTAAAATAAGGTTCAGAGTAATAATAAAGTTCAAACTATTTGTTATCGTTCCAAGTTTAAAGCGATTTGCGCTTCAAGTTTTTCAACTGTAATGGCAGTCATATTTGTAAATATCTGAGGAACTAGAGAGTTAGAAGGAACTTAGGAAAGGCTTAAAATACTTTTGAGAGAAAAAAAAAACAAAGAAATTTGTTCGTACTTTGCTTCTAGAAGTTTATACAGTGTGTATGTATAAATTAACTTATTTATATGTACGTGAGGGTATAGACATATACAGGGTGGTCGCGATGTAATGGGCCAAAATTCATAACTAGATTCCCGACGTGAAAATATTGCGATTTAGACAAACTCACCTTAGTCCAAAAGTTGATACTTACAGAGATACAGGGTGTTTAATGCAAAATATTATTTTAGTTTTTTCTTATTTATTTCATAATAAATGCTCATATCGAGATGAAATTTTGGTGTTAGGGGTTTTCTGGGGCGAGAGATTGAAATATATCCATGGTTTGCTTGTAGCTCATAGAGAGCGCCACCTGCGCTAGGTCGAATGCGTTGAAAACGACAGAACTTTTTTATCTTTCAAAAATCTAATTCTCAGGTAGCAAATTCTGATTTTACAACTTCTTTTACACAAAAAAGCTATACTTTTTGATAGTCGCTATCTTGCACCGTTCTCGTAAAATTTGCCATTGAAAATTCCAATGTATTTGCATTCAATTACAAATCGGCAAAAATTTTCAAGTAGGCTTATGTTAAAATCCAATTTTGACATTTTCCACTTATCTTAGTGCTGTCAGTAATATTACAGTATTATTCGTGCCTTATTAAAAGTATTCTTTACTTTATGATCTAAATCGTAGTGCGAGATAACATGCCACGCCATAATTTATTTTCAAATGGAGAAATGCGCGATATGGTTTGCGTTTATGCGCAATCAGATTATGTTGGACGTCGAGCGCTTCGTCGGTATTCAGAGTTGTATCCGAATAGAAGGCAACCAAATCGGAAACTATTTCAAGAACTTTTTAATAGACTTGGAGAAACTGGTAGTTTTCGTCCTAAAAGAGACAACGCAGGGCGTACTGTTACAGTTCACCAAGAAGAAGAAATTTTAGTAAGAGTGGCAGGAAATCCAGAAGTTAGCAGCAGGCAGGTAGCTAGAGAAACCGGTGTTAGTAAAACAACAGTTCTCAAAATCTTTCACAAGGAAAATTTATATCCCTACCATTTTACACCCGTGCAAAATCTTTTAGCAGCAGACTTACCAGCTAGATTACAATTTGCTCATTTTATGCGCAATCAGCAAAACCTTGACCAGGAATTTTTGGATAATGTACTATTCACTGATGAAGCGACCTTTACTCGTCGAGGAATTTTCAATTTTAGAAACAAGCACATATGGGATAATGAAAATCCTCACGTAGTCAGTGAGCGTCACTTCCAACATGAATTTAAGATAAATGTTTGGTGCGGAATCATAGGAAATCACCTTTTGGGTCCACATGAGCTTCCTCCAAATCTAAATGGTGACTTGTATTTAGATTTCCTGCAGCACCATTTAGTTGACTACCTCGACGATTTACCACTGAATACACGGCAAAATCTATTTTTCATGCAAGATGGAGCTCCCCCTCATTATTCTGTCAGAGTACGGAACTATCTTGACCACATTTTTCCGGATCGTTGGATCGGTCGTGGGAGTCGAATATTATGGCCTCCTCGTAGTCCTGACTTTAATCCTATGGATTTTTGTTTCTGGGGCTACATGAAATCAGTTGTCTATAGAGAAACTATAAACACCCGCGAAGAGCTATGGCAGAAAATTGTAAATGCCGCCGAATCATTTCGTAACAAGAATCTCTATTTTAAAATACGGCAGTCTTTGAACAAACGCGTTAATAAATGTATTGAAGTTGGAGGCGGACATGTTGAACATTTATTGTAATATTCGATATTCAATTGTTCATCACAATTTATAATTTGAAATAAACTCTTGTTCTTTTTGACATTCGTACCTTATTTTGATTACTCGAATTACCAAAGCTAAATATCTTGAGAACGGTGCAAGATAGCGACTATCAAAAAGTATAGCTTTTTTGTGTAAAAGAAGTTGTAAAATCAGAATTTGCTACCTGAGAATTAGATTTTTGAAAGATAAAAAAGTTCTGTCGTTTTCAACGCATTCGACCTAGCGCAGGTGGCGCTCTCTATGAGCTACAAGCAAACCATGGATATATTTCAATCTCTCGCCCCAGAAAACCCCTAACACCAAAATTTCATCTCGATATGAGCATTTATTATGAAATAAATAAGAAAAAACTAAAATAATATTTTGCATTAAACACCCTGTATCTCTGTAAGTATCAACTTTTGGACTAAGGTGAGTTTGTCTAAATCGCAATATTTTCACGTCAGGAATCTAGTCATGAATTTTGGCCCATTACATCGCGACCACCCTGTATAGACAAATACATAGAATTATTTTGAAATATCGGGTTTATTGTAACCAATATTTAGATTGACACTAGACGTTTACTGTACGCAAAATCATTCGACGCTGAGTTACAGCGTGTTTTAGATATTGGTGGTGCTATTCCTCGACTTGAATAAAAACCCCAATAACCAATTCCTGCGCTACTGTGTTGGTTCTTTTCTCTCCCTGTTCTGCTACTACCTACTTGTGTTTTTAGAATTAAATAAGTGACATTTATTGAGAATTGATTACAATTTTTTTCAATAGCAGACAAAAAGCGACAGATCTAGATGTAAGAACTCCATATTAAGCGTTCTCAATAAACATCCATTGGAATAATATTTTGTCTCGGCAGTATACAAATTTTACGATATGCGAACCGTCCCGTTTTTACGAGCAAAGCGATGTTTGTTTTTTATTACAGTCGTACATCGCAATATAGGAATATTAAATTGGCAACCCCACTGCAGCAACATTAAACTTTATTTGCTTTTATTCGTAGATAAAACGCGAGTACGTCGGCCTTTTGGCATTATGATCTCATTTAAAATTACCGCGGTAATCTGATTGGACGTTTCAGACATCAAAAAGAATTCGTGTTTGGCTACATGGGTTGTTAGCGGCCCAGAAATGGCTTCCAAGTGTGTATCTCCGAGTAAATCAATTTTTGCCCACGTCAAAGAAATTTGCCTTGAAAATTTCCAGATGTTAAAGCACACGAAAACGTACTAACATTTTTCTTTCACATTAGTAAAGTTTTCTTGTCTCTAGAAGAAACAGAATTTTCGCTGTTTTCAAGAGGTAAGAAAATGGAAGAAATAATTCATTGTTAGTTTTTTTTTTATAAAGTATAGTTTCTAGTTCTAGTATTGCCAAAAAAACACAACTGATACTACCAGATGAAAAAAGCAATTTTTCATATTTTGATAAATTTTTTTATTAGAAATGTATTTGAGGCAGTCCCCATCTCCTGATTTTCTGATGTTTTTATTGGAACATTCTAAAATAACAAAGGTTGCAAGAGTTATTTTCATTTTCAATGAAACAAAGCAAAAGACGAGGTGATTATTTATTGGGGAAACAGAAGCGATCCCTACTTTCTCTGGGTCAATAAATCTTCTCCTCCAAAAATAATTTGATGAAATAATGATGAAAGGAACAAATTCGTTTAAAATTGACGGAAACGCTTAAACACGTCGATTAGTATTTTTAATTGCGGATTTTTTAACGTAATAAAATTGTATACGGGATGTCTCAAGAAGAACATACGCAGTCATTATTGATTTTTTTAATGGAACATCCTGTATATTATGCCATTTTTTAATTTTATGGTAAATTCTGATCACTTTTTGTATGAAATACAATCAGCCCTATGCTGTATGAACATTGACTTCATATCAAGGTTGCAATAATATGAAAAAATGACATTTAGACAGACATTTCAATAAAAATGGAGGTTTACTATGCTGCAAAAATAGTTATTTATGCAACAAGTGCAAAAAGTAAAACTCGGCCTAACGGCCTCGTTGGACAAATTCACGTCGCGTGCAATAAACACTTTTTGCACGAGTTGCATACAATATTTTTTCTACGTTCATGAAAAAAAATGTTTTATTTAGGTAGAAGCACATTTTCTGTAAGATTTACAAGTTTTTTATCGAAGCACCACTCTTTAAAACGATTATAACTTTTTCATATAGTTTTCTTGATTTGCTAGGTAATAAGTTTAATGACGCTGTATTTGCTATTTCACTAACTTCTGGTGGGGTCCCAACAAATTCTTCTTCATCACTATCATCTATTTTTCCAATAATATCACTCATTTTTAAACTTTGTTTAAATGTCAAAATTAATTTTTGACTGACATTTCTAGAACTGCAGAGTTGCATTATCCAAATCATAGTAGTCGTGATCGCGTATGTTTGAGGCATTTACGTTTGTGTTTATAAATTGTAATCATATGGCATTTTAGAAAAAAATGCATTTTCTAGTAATTTCGTAATCCAGTACATAATAAATATGATTGATAATAAAATAAAATCCGCAATTCTTTGAAACGTATTACAATCTCACAGAAAAAGGACTAAATATTTCGCTCATTTGAATGTTTATGTTTGTCTTGATCACAAACCGCTGTACTATAATGACAGATGAGTGCAATAAATATTTATTGCACTAGTGCAATAAAGATCCACTTTTTCTAGTAAATATAGTTCAATAAAGTTGTGTTTATTGCATGAACGTAGAAAAAAA
>NW_019416455.1:443839-450194 GCF_000390285.2 Anoplophora glabripennis
TTTTTTTCTTTTGTAAGCTAATTCTACAACTTGGGGGTGCCCATATATTAATATTTTTGACAAAACCTCCAAAAATTTTTTTTCTAGATTTGTTAAAATTTCAATTAGAGCAATACCACCTCCAGTTAATTCTTGTTCAAAGTGAATTCTCCTAGCTTTAGATTTTACGTTGGATTCCCATTCGTTAAAGATCTTAAAATGTACTTGATTAATTTTAAATATTACTAGCATTAGCTAGCATTTATTATATATTAATTCATGTGTAGATAATGAAATATAAATGTAAATTATATCTGATAAGCAACATTTAATTTTAAGTGACACACCAATATGGAAATATGTTATGCCCGCTTCCAATCGGCAGTACTTCTTTGTTGGCTATGATTTTCTTTATTTATTTCAACAGAAAGATTGTTAACTGCTTCACCATTTTATGTTGTGATACTTTTACGTTTATATACAATTAATAAATTCAGAATAACAAAATTGATGATTAAGAATCTTATAATAAAATTTTTGACTGATGTCACCGTTTCTGTTCATAAAGATTGTTTCCATAGTCACCAGTATCTCCCTATAGCAAATAGCGACGTTGCCACAAGTACACTTGAAATAAATTTCAATCAATTTTAATGTCAAGGTTTTCTAATCAAGTGTTCTTAGTGCATACCAATTTTCTCCAAAATTGAAGAACAAATCAATTTTCATTGAAATCACTTCAAGGTTGAAATTAATTTCAATGTTTTTACAGCATAGGGCTGAATGAAATATAAATGTAAATTATATCTGATAAGCAACATTTTAAGTGATAGTGATAAAAACACACCAATATGGAAATATGTTATACCCGCTTCCAATTGGCAATACTCCTTTGTTGGCTATGATTTTCTTTATTTAACTCAACATTAAGATTGTTAACTGCTTCACCATTTTATGTTGTGATACTTACCGTTTATATACAATTAATAAATTCAGAATAACAAAATTGATGATTAAGAATCTTATTATAAATTTTTTTACTGATGTCACCGTTTCTGTTCATATAAATTGTTTCCATAGTCACCAGTCTCTCCCTATAGTAAATAGCGACGTTGTCACAAGTAAACTTGAAATAAATTTAAATCAATTTTAATGTCAAAATTTTCTGATCCAGTGTTCTTAGTGCATACCAATTTTCTCAAAAATTGAAGAACAAATCAATTTTCATTGAAATCACGTCAAGGTTGAAATTAATTTCAAAGTTTTTACAGCATAGGGCTGAATATCTCTAAAATCAGCGGTTTTCGTAATAATGACGTTTGAAGTGTGATAAATGGAAAAAAATAATGTTTAATCATAAAATATTATATAAATAACAATTGCTTTATAATAAATGTTCAAAGTTTTGTCCGTTTACTTTAATACATTTTTGTAATTGAAGGATTGTTTCCCGTTGAACGTTTTCAATTACCTCTGGCGGTCTTATTTCCTGGAGTATTCTCTGTTTCAGGTCATCAAGATTAATTGGTCTATTCACATAAACTTTAGATTTGAAATAACCCCATAAGAAGAAATCTAAAGGGGTTAGATCCGGTGACCTTAGGGGTCACTCAATAGGATCTCTACGTCGAATCCATTAATAAGGAAAGTTAAGTCAAGACATTGTCGAGCAGCAATTGCAAAATGAGGAGGTGCCCCATCGTGTTGGAACCATATGTCATTATGGGGAATATCTGGATCTTGTGGGATTAGGAAATACGACAGCTAAAGCGGGGATGAGTTCAAATGAAGAAAGTCTAAGTAGCGTTCTCCGTTTAAATTTTCTTCAAACAAAAAAGGTCCAATTCGCTTTTTGACAAGCCCAAACGTTCATTTTTTGACGATGCTGTGTGTGACAAACTTGTGTCCAACGATAATTTTCAGTTGCCCAGTACCTGCAGTTTTGTCTGTTTATATGCCTATTTAAATCAAAAGTAGCCTCATCAGAAAAAGTAATATTTCGGGTGAAATCTAAGTTTTGATTATTCATCTCAATTATTTGCTCACAAAACTGCGTTCTTCGGTCAAAATCGCCTTCAAACAGTTCATGTATCAATTGAACCTTATAAGAATGATATTTATTTTTTCGGAGTATTTGTGACACAGATCCCGATGACAAATTCCTCGAGATTGTCCTAACGGCTACAGTTTCTAGTAAATCATCTAGTTTAGAATCTTTAGATATTTTTGCTGATCTTCCTTTAGGTAAGTCTGAGCAAATTTCAATTCAATTATGCTGACAGTAGATCTGGTAACTGGAGGTCGATCAGGATGAATTACAATAAATAAATTAATAATTAATTAAATAAATTACACACTTTCTCAGATGAATGCATTTTTAAAATGAAACGTAAAACTGACAAAATGACAGTGACAAATTAGACGCCGGTGGTGGTTTGATTTTTGTCACAAAATACTACATCAAAATGGTCTAGGGGTCAAGGAATGAAAAACGATTCATACGAAAAAAAATTTGTTTAAGATAAAATTTAGCATACTGGGTTGTTTTTATTGGCTATTAAAACAATTTAAACATCTTATTTTTTAATTATTTGTGTATATTTCAAAATATCTATTTTCAAACTTCATTATTACAAAAACCGCTGATTTTAGAGATATTGTATATTCAGTGCACAATTCAAAAATGGCGTAATATACAGGGTGTCCCATTAAAACCAAATCAATGATGACTGCGCATGTTCTTCTTGAGACACCCTGTATACAATTTTCTTATGTCAAAAAAATCCACAACTAAACATACTAATCGTCGTGCCCGAGCATTTATCCCTCGGTTTATCCACAAAATAATTACCTGAATTTTAAACGAATTTGTTCCTTTGATCATGAACGCACTATATATATAGAGCCTTCATAAATGATTGGCAATGAAATTTTGATAAAATTGAAAATTACTAAACCAATGAGACAGGGGAACGTTTTAATGCGTAAACTGCAATACTGTCGACTTTAACGCCAATACAGTCTCTGCAATTCTCAATTTTAACAAAATTGCTCGGTCCAGACCAACATATCTCCCTTAGAAACTGAATTAGCTGGATTTTCTGTGAACGGACCTCAATTACATATAAATTACAAGTTGCATTACTCCAGCCAACGATTTATCTAAAGTATTACTCATTTGGAACGATTTAAGTCGGATAATAATTTAATTCCGGGAAATTAATGCCCCTTGGATATACTTTCCCAGTTCCCAGTTAAGTTCTGTTAGTGCATTGTTACAACTGTTAAGTTACATACACTCAGGTATTCATCAAAAGTGAAGTAAATTCTTTATACACCCTTGGTAAGTGGAATAAACTTTTCATACACGTTGGTAGAAATCGAAAGTGAAATAAATTTGTTATACCCTGTGGCAAGAATCAAAAGTGTTGTAAATTTCTCATATATTCTGATGAGATATTGTTTATTTATTTATTTAGTCATGACACAGTTTTAGTTTTTTTCTTTTATCTGGGTAGTTTGCCACCTGCGAAAAAATAAAATAAGTAAATCCAGTAAGATCAATCTAGAGTTAATTTTATATTATGTTTGTCTAGATAAAAATCTCGCAAGCGGTAAATTATCCAAATAAACACTAGTAAAAATTATAAGTGAAATAAGTTTTTCATATACACTGGTAAAACTTGAAAGTGAAGTAAATTATTCAGATCAGAATTAATTAAGTTAAGTTACTCATACACATTGATAAGATATAAAGTTATTTATTTGCTGATTTTTTCTCTGTTTATTTGGGTGATTTGCTACCCGTGGAAACCATTAAAAATAGTTAAATAAACCCTTGGGCTAACAGGGTCAGTCAGGGTATATTTTATGACAATATGTTTACCTAGTAAAAAATTTCACTAGTGGCAAAATACTCGTATAAACACGTTGATAAAAGTCACTGGTTGCAAAATACCCTTATAAACACTGGTAAAAATCAAAAGTGAAGTAAATTTTTCAATTACCTTGGTAAAATTTGAAAGTGAAGTAAATTTTTCATACATCCTGATAAGAATCAGAAGTGTAGGAAATTTCTCATACAGTTCCGTGAGGTATTGTGCAAAATTATTTACTTTGTCATAGTTTTATTTTATCTGTTTATTTGCGTGTTTTGCTATCTGTAAAAAAAACTATGCACTAAAAGGATCATGTTTGCCTAGCCAAAAATCTCACAGGCGACACGGCATCCAAATAAACTCCCTGGTAAGATTAAAAAGTGGAGTACATTGTTCATACTTTAGGTAAGTCTCGAAAGTGAAGTAAATTTTTCATACACGATCGTAAGGGCCAAAAGTGAAGGAATTTTTTTTCATTCGGGAGAGATATTGTCTAAAGTTATTTATTTGTGGAATAGTTATAGTTTTTTGGGGGGCGTTATGCTGCTGGTGAAAAAAATAAAATAATAATGAAATAAAGTCTTAGGTCAAAATGACTAGTCAAGGATTGCTTTATGAAATTCCGCTTGTCTAGCCAAAAATCCCACAGCAAAACACCCAAATAAATATTCTGGTATCAATCAAAAGTGAAGTACATTTTTCATATATCATGATACAATTCGAAAAGCACTATTCTAGTATTGTGTTTATTTGTGCAAAGGATCAATCAGGCGTTATTTTTACCTAGTCAAAAATCTCACAGTTGGTAAAATACCCAAATAGTCTGGTAAGAATCAAAAGTGAAGAAGTGACATTTTTCATATGACTCGAAAGTGAAGTAAATTTCTCATACACTACAGTAAGAATGAAAAGTGAAGTCAATATTTCATACACTGACTCTGCTGCCACTCAACACTCCTTGTAACAGTTTTGTTAGTATGAAGGACAGTTAATTATTATCAGAGAAGAAAATGTCACACTAATTTGTTTTGTATTTTCTCGTCGGATTCCCAAGTAATTTAAATTCAGCTAGTCAGAGAGTATCATCCGATTCCCAAAGCGAAGGCGCGAATCTGGAAATATTAAAAATCGACGGGATTGCTACAAATTGCCAGATATGCTGACACAATTTTACTTTCAAACCGCAACCGGGAACGTCTGTTGCAATTAGGGATCTACCGAGACTCGAGCATAATACGATTGCAAGAGGAAATCCGCAACCGCTCCAGCGATACTAAAAAGAATAAATAATATCTTTGAACGAAAGGGGTCTGGATGGAATGATGTGACGTCTTTAACGAGCAAAATAAAAATAATGAATGATGCGACCGAGGAAGAGATTCGTGGGGTCTTAATGTTAAAGTATAATAAGAAGAGGCTTTTATTGCCTCTTATAACATAGGTAATAGAAAAATAGTTCAAGTTTCACTTGATATTTGTATTGTACCAGAAGATACAGATTCATTTTCATTCAGCGTTCTATTTAATTTATGCTTGCAGTGGTGCATAGGAAAAGTGTTTACCGTAAGTAAATTAAGCTAAATATGTATTTAAATGAACGTGTTAAATTTTAATACAACCAAAATTCAATCAAATAATTACCTACACATTAATGCCGAACGACAAAGCACGCTCGTCCAATTGAAATATTATATTTTTAAAATTAAATATCGAAATAATCCCCATTTCTCTTTATGATGGAAATGGGCGCGACAACAAATGGAATATTTATTCTATCCTAAAAATATCCATCAGTTTCAATTTTAATTACTAGGACATGCGGCCAAAGCGACAATTTAATTGACATTGTTCGCAAAAACGCGGAAGGTCAACAAATTCATTTAAATGAAATTTTGTTGTGACATGGACACAACTTGGCATGGTTTTGGTCATACACCAGGAAAATTAGCAAAAAAATTCATATCCTCGATATTATTGTAAAATTGTCTAAAGGAACATAATACAAGACATCTCTCATCTCGTGAGTCAAAAAATTTTATTAGCTAACTTTTCTATTTAAACAAATAAGTGAGGAAACAGTTTTTTCACTTTGCAGGTAAAACCACCAATTTTAGCGAAAAGTGAATCACAGACAGCTTGTAGGGAATAAAACTATCTACGAAATGAGACTTGTTAAATTAATATCGGTTAATAAACAAAAAAGTTATTGCAAAAAAAAACAAGAAAAGTGCCCAATTTTTAATTTGTTTATAACTATCGCAATTATTGTTAAAATTTTATAAAACCTATGACAACTTGAGGGTTTTGTCATACTTTAGAAGTGTGCCAAAAGTGGGCGCTGTAGGTGTAATAGTTTTCGCACAATTCAATTTGTTTATAACGGAGGCTCCAAAAGTTATGAACTTTAAGCCTCTCTACAGGCGTTAATTTTCAACTAAACATGATTCTGAAAGCGTCATTGTAATCTTAAAGACGTAATTAAGCGGCCTATTAAAAAA
>NW_019416455.1:451003-531549 GCF_000390285.2 Anoplophora glabripennis
TTTATAAAATTTTAACAATAAATGCGATAGTTATAAACAAATTAAAAAATGGGCACTTTTCTTGTTTTTTTGCAATAACTTTTTTGTTTATTAACCGATTTTAATTTAACCAGTCTCATTTTGTAGATAATTTTACTCCCTATAAGCTGTCTGTGAGTCACTTTTCGCTAAAATTGAAGTTTTCCCTGCAAAGTGAAAAACTGTTTTGGCCTATTATCATCAAATAATCATATTTTCATGCACAAAATTGATGTTTCATCACTTAGCGGACTTAAACAATTTAAAAATATAACATTTTTTGCTTTAAAATAGAAATATGAAATAAACTACTTAAATGTGCAATATGTACACAGAGTGTTAGCTTCTTTTGTGCCATTTGAAACGTAAGGAACTGCATTTTTTCTCTTCAAATAGTAATTCCATGCACACAGTGCGTTTTATTGCATTTTTACTCGAAATAATATTCATAACAACACCGAAATGCACTCTGCAAAATGAGCCCTCGATGATAAAATAAACACACCAGTTGCTGAAAACTGAAAACCGGGAAAACAGTTTTCAGCATTTGAGCAACATCCCCATTTATTAAAACTGGTATATCGGAGCGGAATCATCAGGATAACTTGATGCTCATCGGCGAAACTTCCAAAGGCCTACTTGATTTATAGCATGTTGTTCATTAAAATATTGAAAAGTTCTCTCATCATGTCTCTGTTCGATTTTTACGCGCCGCAGACTCCGTGTTAGTGCCGAAAGCCATCCGAATGGGTCGTTCATTTGTCGAACAGGTGCCGTTTGAAATATTGAGGATAGAGCAAACAGGGCCGACTGAAACTTTTAACATCCCTGTTTCATTTATTTCGATCTATTCAGCCGGAGTTTTTATCTTGCTCATTGCTGTTGCACGAAATATGGCGATATAATTTGTAAATTTAAAAAATAATGTAAATATTATTAGTATTGTATTAATGACTAGATAAAGAACGCTCTTAGAATAACTTGCAAGCAAAATGATGCAGAGGCATCGCATCGTAATAAGGATATATAAATAAAATAATAGTAATAAATCCCATGCTATTTTTATTACTTTTCTTTTCAAGATAAAGAAAACACGCGGGCGACCTTGACTCTCAGAAGAGGGATTCGACCAAAATTACACTTTTAGAGTACGGTATAAATCCTCGTATTTCCCCACACCGGTCGACATTTTTCTTTGTTGTTGTGGGCGTACCGGAAAAAATGTCATTTCCCTTTAATGAAGCTGTCACCTTCTACATTTCATAGGAGTAAGTAGAATAAATTCTGGTGCTTATTGTTCATTAGGCAGGGAGTCGTAAACGGAACGGAGTGCGGAACATTATTTGCTTGCTGGATGGGTTTTCTTTAATTTTAACAGAAACAAGTTTAACAAAGCAGAAATCTGATACCGAGAAACCCGTTTCTGTTTCAAGTCTCGTAGACGATGCTTTAATAATAATGAAAAAGGAAAACGTGTATTTTTTGCAGTTGCATTGCGCTTTGATAGTTTGTGTCTAGTTTTTTTTTTCAACAAAAAGGAGAATGCCTCTTTTAATTAAAATTAGTTTAGTCTAAGACTTTTTGTTAGTACTTTTGTTTTGAAAATTATTACTACTGCTTGTGTACATTTCTGTAGAATTCCTGTAATCTCAATGGAAATACTTCAATTCGATAATTTCTACTCTTTTCCACGACATGTTCATTTGACCAAACTTTATATTTAAATTACTGGACAAAATTCTTTTTATTTTTGGTTGTACAGGGTGATTCAGTCATAATATTATTAATTTTAAGGGGAGATAGGGAAAATGAGCAGCATACGAATAAGCTGAAAAAAATATATTTTCGGACCACTTCTGACCGCTGACGCACAAAGGTTTATCGAGAGTGAATCTTAAGTATTATTCGGTCACTAATCTAGTTTTTGCTGCATTTTAATGCGTAGTGAACGACAAGGAATAAACAGATCTTTTTACCTAGACACATGATGAATAAGATATTTTTTTACGTTTTAAATATTAACAAGTATTATTTATGTATTAATAAAAACAAATGTATAACAGTAATAATTGTTTTCGAATGTTTGATAATACAGATGGAATCTGCTGCAATTTAATTTTGAAACCAACTGCAAAATCCAAGACGACTGGGGAAATCAGCTGTTTCGCTTCAAGGTTCACTCTGTGCGCCGGCGCATTCCCGGTTAGAAAATTTGATGCAAAGTATGACCCGAATTGGCGGGAGTTGAGAGGTAATTTGCTTATCTTTTAAAAGATCGAGTAATTTTTTTCGATTCTTGTCGTTATTGGGCCTTCTGAATACGTTGTTAAAATTAATGCCATTATGACTGAATCGCCCTGTATAGTGAGAATGGTGACATATTTCTTGAACAGATTTAAATTGTTAAGTTTCAAGATACAAGTAGATATTGACGTCGACATAAACTCAGCAAAAAAATAAAAGAGCAGAAAAATTTCCAAATTTTTGTAGTTATTTTTGAAAGGATGTAACTTCGTGAACAATGGTCGTATAAAGGAAAAAAATGTATCTTGAAGCTTGAAGATTCTAGTTTCGACATCTTGAGATGAAAAATTTTTTTCTGCAGAATCAAAAGAAATACATAATGCAAAGCAAAAATTTTACATTTTTTTTTTCAAAGCTGCACTGCTGGTCTCTGAAAAATTTTGTCTGGCTTAATAAATGCCAGGGCCATTTCTTTATACGCAGCATTAATTTGAAAAAGTGCAAAAAATGACTTTTCTGCTGTTTTGGAAAATCAACTACTACTTTGCAAATATTGCGAAAAATGCCAATGTGTTTATGTTTCTTTTTAGCTCAATATATGCCCATGAGGCCTGCAAATTTTGAAATCAATCGGTGAAACCGTTTTCCTATCCTCAGTCGTCAGTTTTATAAAAAAAATTGGAAGAGCAGGTTTATTGCTATGGTTGTACGCGGGAGTGCAAATGGCTCCATCTGTCGTGCGGACCCAACTTACCATTCAAATGGCTACAGTAGAAAGCGATCTGCTACATTGCAGGTATTGGTTGAACGACTGCCACCCACAGAGGGCGTAACACAATGTTTGAATTGTCAGTGTTACGAGAAACAACTACGCCGAGAGCTATATGCTCCTACCGGCGTTGAATTATACTCGCAACACCTAGTGCAACTACCTAGTGCACTAGGTAGCTACTAGGCGCACGACAGATGGAGCCATTTGCGCTCCCGCGTACAATGTATTTCCTTTTCGTGATGATACGACGAAGAACAGCTGGGTCGTTTGTCGGTTGTCGCACCTATGACACACTGATGAGGACTAATAAGTCCGAAACCGATCTGTGCCTGGTGGGTAAACTGATGACAAACGATCCTAGCTGTTGCACTAGGTTTTGCGAGTATAATTCAACGCCGGTAGGAGCATATAGCTCTCGGAGTAGTTGTTTCTCGTAACAATGACAACTCAAACTATTGCTATGGTTATGGTTATTTTTCTCACAATTTCTCGTTAAATACTCATCAAATATCAAAAATAAAAAAATCCAAATTTTGAAAGAAAATCTAATTTTCCAGAAATTTTTAATATTTAATTTAATTACACTGAATGCCGAAAAAACATTTTATTTTTGAAATTTAAAAAAAATACTATTCGCAATATTTGCATTGTAGTCGTTGATTTTTCAAAACAGCAGAAAAAGCATTAGTTGGCACTTTTTCAAATTAATGCTGTGTATTAAAAAAATTATCAAACATACCAAAAGGTCCTTGAAGTGGATTGATTCAGGTTTCTAAAACCCACCTTCCGTTTGCTGTACGATCACTAGTTCATGAGATATCGATGAAGAAAAAAAAGGGTGACTTTTCACTCAATGGCCGATATCCCAATGAGAAATAATCGTACCAACAGATAATAAAAAAAAATCAAATTGAAGCTGATGAATCAAGCTAATTGACCCTGGCATTGATTAAGGTAGAAAAAAAATTTCTGAGCTCATGTGTAGTTCTGAAAAATAAAAACAAAAATTGAAAAATGATTGCCCTTTCTTTTGATTGTACTCAAGTGATGCTTAAAAAAAATTTTTCACCTCAATATTTCAAAACTAGAATCTTCAAACTTCAAGATGCTTCTTTTTTCTCGGTACGATCATAATTCACGAAGTTACAACTTTTCAAAAATCACTAAAAAAATTTGAAAATTTTTCTGCTCCAATAATTTTTTGCCGGGTGTAAATGGAAAATCGCAAGCCCTTCATCTCCACCATTAGGGTAATCAATTTTGAAACTCTTACATTAAATTTCTTTCGTTGTTATTTATTTTCTAACACAAAATTAATAAAATCGAGCTAATAGACATTCAAACTGAGACCCCTTCTGTACATCGTGTCACTAGGCTATTGAGAAATACTCCTCGGAAGACGACGGAAAGAAGGAAGAAATAATCAGCACTATTGTCAAACACATCCGCTCAGGGAATAGTCCGTAGTATTTATCCTACAGGTTTTATAATGTCTGAGGGAGTCCAGGAATTCGGAATAAAACTTTAAAAAAAGAACCAAACCCTGAGGAATCGCATTGTGCTTTGGCCGAGTTGTAGGGAAACGAAAAAATGGCCTCATATCGCGCAGAAAGGCCTCCCACGGCGATAGGCTGACCACATTCCGTCGCGTTCATATTTAAAGTTCCCTCGCCTCGAATAAGGGCGAGCTTCAGGGTTGGCCTTAACCCACTCAATGAATTTTATATGTAAGGTACCATTTTAATTATTTGATAAATCTCGACTAAATAAATCGCTATAAATTCAGACATACGCACAGAACGGTACATTCGGTGTAACAATATTATACTGGATGTTCATGCTTAGAGTGAAAAAAAATGGAAAAATGTGTGACTTAATGGTTGTATTTTTTTTGGTGTATTCCGTTTTCCAGCTACAGGACGTTTCTCGATTTTTGGCTAAACCGACTGGTGCCCTTTTTTACTTTTCCCTTTCAAGATTTCTTAAAACGATTTGAAAATACTTTTTTGAAATACAATCGATGGCATAAAAATAAATGTGATGGTATTTTTAGTTTTTGTGATACTCTGATATGAAACAACCTGTATTTTATTTCAAAAAAGGAAAGAGGGCTAAAAATGCATTTTAAAAATATACAGGGTGTCCCAAAAGTGACGCCCGTCCTTATAGGTTTTGATTAAGGGGACAAAAACAAATCGACAATCAAGAGTGGAAAATTTTCCGATTGTTTTTCTTTGCTGAGTTATTCAAAAAACTAAAAATAAACATTTGGGCTACGTTATTAAATATTTATGTAGTTCAAAGCTGTATTTGCTGCAGCTGTATGCTTATAAATGAAAACTTACCATTGCCATTGCTGCATGACGTTTCGTTAGCAGTTAGACTAAATTATTGTTTTCAACATGATGGAGCTCCATCACATTATGGTTTACGAATATAAAATTATCTGAATCAAAACTTTCGAGACAGATGGATTGGAAGAGGTAGACCATGGCCTCCTGGATTACCAGATCTGAATCCCCTAGATTTTTCTTTTGGGGTGATTTAAAAGAAAAGATTGATATTCCGTATACACGCTGCTGTCGCGTTAATAGGCCAAGAGATGCTACAAAGAGTTTATGCTTCAATGTTGAATCGTGATAATCTTTGTCTTGAAGTAGAAGGCAACTTATTTGAACACCGTTTGTAAAAACAATTTCTATTATTTAAGCACATTATGGTTTTAGTTTGTTTTATTATAAAAATGTTTTTCTCTTATCTTTTTCAGGTTAAAATAATTCCTTACACCCAGGTACAACTGACAATGCCGAAAACTATACTTATCTACTATTGGTTATAAATTATATGTCTAAGTTCACATAAGCACATACCACAGTTTTTAGACAAAAAAATGGGTTTTCACTTTTTTTTTGGTTTTTTTAATATTTTTTTTGAATAACTCAACAACGGAAAGCAATCGGAAAATTTTCCACTCTTGATTTTCACTTCGTTTTTGTCTCCTTAATCAAATCCTAGAAGGACGGGCGTTACTTTTGGGACACCCTGTATATTTATTATTTTTTATGCAGATTTGCAAAAATATAAAATTTTCAAAATTCCAACCATGTATATTTAAGTTTTGTGACTGAGAAGGCTTTGAAAATAAACGTTTAACATTATTAGGAGCGTATTAACACAAATTAAAAATGGGTCTTTACTCAAATGGAAGACAAATACAATTTAATAAAATGTCAATGAATGGACCAAGAACAACAAGTTTTAACACTAACTACTTTAGCAATTTTTTTATAAAGAACATAAAATCACCAACTTCCATTATCCCTCGAAGCCTGCCCTGCCTATCTGTTTGTTATTTTCCTATAGGCGTGAGATTACACTTACTATAATGAAATATTTCTTGGAGTTTTCTCTCTCCCAATAAATCTGGTGGGTTTATTGACAGACGGAAGACAGTCCTTCCTGTAATTTCGGCGGGCGGTTATGGATTTATCGGGAATCCAGGCCGTAATTTGATTTGCAACTCGCTATGTTGTGAGAGAAACGTCATATGTTAGGCTCAGACTAGGGGCTTATCAACTTACTAACCCAGAAAAAACTGGCCCTGGAAGCCTTTGCTTTACCTGGAGTAAGTTAAATTTTAGGTGCTGTTAGGCCGGTTCTGCAAGGAACGATTTTTGTCGTTCGTCAGATTCGAAAGAAAATTTATATTATATTACGTTTTAAGAAAACAATTGTCTGGAAGGGAAGCAAAAGGATGACCTCATTAGCAATTAGTAAATACAAGTTAATAGATATTTTAAACAATCATAGCTCAAATTCTAAGATTTTTTTATTCCTGTGCCTCTACGTAATTAGTCCTTAGACAGTACAAGTGAGTTAATGTTTAGGTAAATATTGAGACATTACTACACACATACATACAGGGTAGCCCATCGAAAATGTACCGCAAGGCATTACAGGGTAGTAATGAACTTTTCGGCAAAATCCAAAAACAGGTAAAGTTTGCTTCTGAGGGGGACAACTCTTGGCGCAAAAAGCATAGCAAAATCTTCAACCCCCTAAGTGGGGGTGCCATCCCCCAAATTTTTTTAAATGGGAATGGGGGTCAAGTGGGGGGTCATTAGAAAGGGCTTTTAATTCTCTATACATCGATTCTTACTTTTTGAAAATCGATCCATTATTTTAGAAAATATGCAGCTTTGAAAATACGAACAATATTTTTGACGAGAAATGCGAAAATCGATTTAATTTTACTTCAAAACTTACGGTATTAGCTTGGTAAATTCCTTCAAAAGAATTCGCTGTTTTTTTTTCTGATTTGCGAATTCTTTAGCCTGATTTTGGTGAGCAAAAAATTGTCCGCTTTTTGTTTCGTATTTAGATAGGCCACAAGAAGTTGCTAGATAACTGTCTTGTGACTTGTAGTTGAAGAGTACCAATACTGCCGAGTCTTTTAAATTGATTAATTATGGTGTACTCAATTCCAGAAAGAGTAGAAATTATTGAGCTTTTTTTCAAAAACAATGAATGCGGAAATCGGGTCGCCGAACTGTTCAACCAACGGCATCCTGAGAAACATGCGTCTGGAAAAATTGTTCGCGAATTGGTGGCCAAATTTCGCGAAACTGGCTCCGTTCATAACAAAAAGAGGCAGGTTGAAAATCCGGTACTAAATGAACCTACGGAAATAGCGGTATTGGGGCAAGTGGCAATGGATAGTACGCTGAGTACAATGCAATTGGCTACTGCGACAGGAGTGAGTCGTACAAGTGTCCAACGAATATTAAAAAAATACAAATTCCATCCTTATAAGATTCGGCTAGTGCAAGAGCTAAATGAAGACGATTTTGATCGTCGTTTGCAATTTTGCGAAATAATGACTGAACGAGCGATAAACGATAATTTCCTCTTTAATGTGTGTTTTTCGGACGAGTGTACGTTCTTCTTGAATGGTTTAGTGAATCGCCATAATTGTCGTTACTGGGCTGATACCAATCCAAGGATTTTCCATGAGACACACTCCCAACACCCCCAGAAGTTGAATGTATGGGCAGGTATTTTTGGAAATTCCATTGTAGGTCCTTTTTTCCTTCCTGGAAATTTGACAGGCGATATGTACTTGGATTTACTACAAAATGTCATCGACCCAGCTCTAACAAATATCATAGAGGACGACCCTGCTTACAATGAACACGAACTGATTTTCCAGCAAGACGGAGCTCCTCCACATTACTCGCTCAATGTGCGCAATTACCTAAATGAGACGTTTCCAGGACGCTGGATAGGACGAAGAGGTGCAATTGAGTGGCCCCCTCGGTCACCCGACTTAAATCCTTTAGATTTCTTTCTCTGGGGGCACATTAAAAGCAAAGTTTACAGCACTCCACCTGATACCTTGGAAGATCTGCGAGGACGAATCATTAATGTATGTCGCGAAGTAACACCGCAAGTGCTCCAGAATGTTCGACAACGGTTTGAAGACAACCTGTATCATTGTATGCAAGTTGGCGGACAACATTTTCAGCATTTACTTGACTAATACCGTAAGTTTTGAAGTAAAATTAAATCGATTTTCGCATTTCTCGTCAAAAATATTGTTCGTATTTTCAAAGCTGCATATTTTCTAAAATAATGAATCGATTTTCAAAAAGTAAGAATCGATGTATAGAGAATTAAAAGCCCTTTCTAATGACCCCCCACTTGACCCCCATTCCCATTTGAAAAAATTTAGGGGATAGCACCCCCACTTAGGGGGTTGAAGATTTTGGTACGCTTTTTGAGCCAAAAGTTGTCCCCCTCAGAAACAAATTTAACCTGTTTTTGGATTTTGCCGAAAAGTTCTTTACTACCCTGTAATGCCTTGCGGTACGTTTTCGATGGGCTACCCTGTATATGGGTGCCTTTGAGATATAAAGTTTTTTGTCGCTTCAAAACAGAGAGCAGATAGCTTTGACCCTTCAGTTCGGCCTTCTGACTGGATTGTTATTGCAGAGGCCCACCGTTTTCATAAATTTTATTAACTAATTTCATAAAGATGTTACGTAGAATATTCAAGCGAAACGTTTCTCTGACCTCTCGCCGTATATTATAATCCCAAAGACTTCAGCTTCGTTCTGTGCATATGGCTTAACCATAAAAACTGGAGTCAATAGTGAAGAAGTTGAAAGACTATTTCGTGAAAGAGACCAGACTTTTGAGTAGTAAATATAAAGTTTATCGCAAATTAAAGCATAGTCACGTTTTTTTTTTTCGATTTAAACACCGCGAATTTTCCATTAGATACACTTTAACTTCGTCGTGAGAAAACATAAATTAATATTAATCTTCGTTCTATAAACTTCACTAACGACTCTATGTTTCAACGAATACTTAATTTGCTTTCCACCGGCGGGCGACTCCACAAGTTGAGAAACTAATTTACTCGGTTAAATAACTGGTTTATAATTCAGAGTACTTTTATCTCCTGCAACACTATGAATAAATTTCTTATAAGTTAGTCTGGTAGTTCAGCAAGGGCGGTTCGGCTGGCTGATTCGACAAAAAGGAACTCCAAATTACAGGGTACTTTCAAATAAAATGATTTTAAGATATAACTGGTATCAATTAATACAATAGTATACAATCATTACAGTTATAACTTGTTCTAGTTAATTTTTGCTGATGTTTTGAATCCAGTACAAGATTGAGTTCTGAAATAATCGAAACTATGTCTCCCTGTAATTTATATGGTAGAATTTGAGCAATTCCCGTATGACTGGTAACGTTGCATATGCATTATATCGGAACATTGGCTCCGGCCTTGCCGGTGAATATTCTCCAGATTAAAGTTGAAAGCTGACCGCGGCGAATGTTGTTCGCGTAATTAATTTATAGAACAGAACATCGCAAGCGTTTAAATTGTTTGGGTCCGCTGGTAATTATAGAGAATTTGGAAATCTGGCAAATTAGCGGCCAAAATATACAGTATGTCCACGGTTAGAGTGGAAAAGAGGAAACATATTTTTATTTTTCATTTTACGAGAAAAAGACATTCTTGATTAAAATTTTTGCTTGTCTTTAAAATGCGGCTGGCATGGAGAATTTTCATCTTGCATGTACAGGATGATCAGAAAATCGGTAAATATAAAAATCGTTCAAGAATAAACTGCCTTTGTTTTTAACAATCCAGAAATATATTAATGAGGAAAGTTGCTTATAATTGAAATTTATATTATAATTTCCATTTATGTATGAATCGGCCCACTTTGACAGAAACAGACAGTAAAACATTTTTATTGTTCATTTTACGAGAAAAATGCATCCCTGATTAAAATTCTTGCTTGTCTTTAAAAGATAAGTAAACATTTTAATCAAGAATGCCCTTTTCTCGTAAAATGAATAAAAAATTTTTACTGTCCATTTCTATCAAATTACGCCGATTCATACACAAATTGAAATTATAATATACATTTTTATTATTGCTAAAAATTATTCGATTTTTTTTTAAGTTTGCTGTTATATACAAATTAATAGCGCACTCTTATCTGATTTATAGTCACTACTCATACTTTTATTCTAAAAATAATTGTATATGCCTTAATGCAGACTCCAAGGAGACTGCAATAAAAAGAATTATACTGGACCAGCCTAGGCTCCAAATCGCGGCCCCGATTCATTCTTACCTGGACAATATGCCCGTGTACAGCAGCTATACCTGGATTGTCTTGGTAATTGCTCTTAACTTGCATTCAGATAAAGTCTTGCTTTTTACACACGGCTTTGTATTTATAAATGCATAATTAAAAATATCACAAAATTTTCAGTTTCTTTTGTGAAATACGGTTTTTACAATCGTTACTTTTCAAATAAGAACAAGATGCAACAATTTGTAGAAAAACATTATTTATTAATAAAATTTCATTACCTAATAGAGTTAACATAATAGCCAGAATATAAATATAATGTATAAAGTTGACAGATATGTACTATCAACATGCGTGCATTGGGAACCGCTTGGACGTGCACGTGCATATCATATGCTCTGCGCCCGTCGCATCGATATCCAGCACATCATAAATAAAAGTACCGGTAATAAAAGTGTCGCATATCTGCATTTCATTTCCAAAGTCTATGCAAGCACGCAGCTACCGTACCTTTAAGAAGCCATTTGTTTTTAAGAACGATTTGAACCGGAGTTTGGGGTCTAGCCAGGTCTAATATACAGGGTGTCCCATTAAAATTGCGAAAATATTCAGAGGGAGTTTCCTTGACCAAAACTAAAAAGAAAGTCCCTATAAACCTATGTCCGAAAATGCTTCGTTTCGAAGATACAGCCTCCGAAACGAAGCATTTTTTCGCAATATTAATGGGACACCCTGTATAATCCTTTTTCTGCAGTCTCCTTAGAGTTCGGATTAGGCATATGAAATTATTTTCAGAATAAAATGTGCATCCCAGATTTTCTGAAACAAAATAAGTGTATCAAGAATAGTGACTATAAATCAGATGTGTGCTTTTAATTTTTATATCAAAGCAAACTTGTATAAAAAATCGAGTAAATTTTAGTAGTAATAAACATTTTTATATATTAATATAATCCAGTACCATTTAAAGATTTTCGTAGGAAAAATACTATTTCTACATATCAATGCCAATTGTTTGAACGATTTTTTTTCTACGGACTAAATTCGCTCATTGTTTGCGTTTCTTTGCACTCGTCAGAGAATCCCTGACGCTCCATCTGCTCGAGCTAGTGCTCCTTACCATTAAAAAGATTTACTTTCCCGGCGTACTCCCAATATAAAATCCTTGATGCGAACATGCACATGAGTCGGTCCAAAGAAACGAACAAAGACTTATTTCAGCGGGAGCATTCAAGCCACAAGTATCGCGTCTTTCGGATGCCATTGAAATATTTAATGGCATTACTGGCATATGTTGGAGTTTTCCAGGAACAGGAAACAACGCAAGTGAACTACATACGTGATCCGAGACGACGGCGACGGTGGGAAATTTTTATAAAGAAAATCGCAGCGCGGGGCTTGGCTGCGTGTTTAAACAAAAGGGTGTACGGTGTAAATACTCAAATTACTGTTTGCCGCGAAAATAGAGCTGGGGTTTGTTCACATTACGCAATTTTCTTGTGCAAATAGTGAGAAATGTATAACGGATGAGTGATGGAAGCATTGGGGAAGAAGCGAGATGACAACACAGGTCGACAGATCGAAAAGAAAGGGAAAACGCGCAAATACGGGGCAAAAGTGAAACGTATTCCATAATCCAAAAGAGATCCATAGGAGAAACATTTTTTTTTAATAAGTCTATTCTTAAAAACGGTATAGACAGGCTTTTTAGTGCTTTCTCATGACTATCATATTTAAACAAAGTCTGAACACATATAAATGCATTTAAAAATGGCCCTAAAAATGATTGTGCAAAAAAACTGGGACAGTTGTAATCAAGGAAAATAGTATATTGTGTACCTAGTAGTAAAATTAACACATTTCCAGACGACAATGCAAATTGAGTCCGGCAATGTACTTTTACATGAGGTACACATATTAGTTTTTCTGAAATCGTAAACAATATTAATTAAATAATATGAACCAAGTTGCATACGGAATATTTCTTCATTACAAATCTAATTGCTTATGAAATCGTTTCCTGGACAATCATTGTTTATGATTGTTTATGCTGTGATAAAAGTCAAATTCGTTTTAATAGGCTATTGACTATGTCAAAGAAAAGAGGGTACAAAGTAACTACAACGTAACATAAATTTTATTATTTGATATGTTCAATTGACCCTAAAAAATGATAAAACCGTGGAGTGCTACCTTTTAAAGGGGTGCGTTTTTGAGAACGAAGTAAAAAGGTGGTATTTTCAGTTTTTTGAGCTTTACTCGAAAACTATGCATTTTTTCCCTATAGTTGTCAACAGAAAAGTTGTAGCAAATTGAATTTCCAATCGAAATGAGACCTTTTGAAGTCAAAAAATTATTTTTAATAAAAATATGCCCAAAAAACGAGTAAAAAAACCCGAAAATATGCGTTTTTTTTTCTTTTTGGTTTTTGGCCCACAACTTTTTTCTGAGAGGAGTTAGGTATAGGCATTGCTTCACAGAAAAAAAAGTTAATGCTTCTTCCTTTAAAATAAGCCTTTATAGAAGTCCCTACGACTAATAGAAACCGAGATACATTGCATCAAAGTTGGCTACTTTTTGGATTTTTACAGCACAAAATATCCAACAATTTTTTTAATCAATAATTTAAAAAATTTGTACCTAATAAATAATAATGGGAATTTATGAAATGTCTTATTATTTCTAATTAATATTGCTAATAATAATTAAAAAAGCCCTATAACGGTATTTTGAGGTCTGAAATTGGTCCGAAAAAGTACACATTTCTGATCGATTTCAGAAAAAAATATTTTCGTATGACTCCAGAAAAAAAAATATTTCCCAAAAACAAATACTTCTATTGCAGCAAAAGTTAAAAATATTGCTATACTGAAATCTACAATTTGCATTAACCCCTGTGTAGTAGAAAGCAGCATACAGGGTGTCTTAATATTCTTTGAACGACAGTTTCCTGCGATCAAAATAAGTAGATTTAACTAATTTTACCTCTATTGTTTGTTGCCCCTAGAGAGCATCAATGTTGAGAAAAAAAATACCTTGAAATCATTGTTTAAACAAAATTTAAGTGTGTAATGATTTGTCGTATATATTATTTTTAGTATAAAAACAGTCTCTAGAAATTGTCTAAACATTTACAAAAGCCTAATCTCAAAAAATTCTGCATTTAAATATAACGACACTGGTGAACAGTAAATTGCCTCACAACCTTAGGCTCTTGTTGTTGTTATTCACGGAGCCAGTAGCATTGTACTTAAATACAGAATTTTATGGGATTAGCTCGCTTTTATTCTAATATGAATAACTCACGTAGGACTGATCCGTCTACATTTAAACACTGAGGATGAAAATAAAACAGCTACTCTTGTACCAAACTGAATAAGTGAAACAATGAAACAAAAGCCGTACTTTCTTTATGAATTATAGTAGTGAATGGTGCTAGAATTATGTAAATTACTTTTTCCTCGAAGGAGATTATTTTGTAAAACTTATTGTTGTTACTGTTTTTATCTTATTCGTGGAAATTTATTTGCGGCAAGCACTAGCATCAAAGACCAACCGACTCTCGAATTCAGAATTTTAAAATTCCATTACCGTACTGGGAAAATGTCCATAATTTTGTGGCCAATATTGAACTCTGCCCTTACAATATGTCCTCAAGAAACACTCTACGCATTAAACAATCTCAGTTCTAATTTCAAACTTTCTTGTCCCACAAATCCAAACGTTCATAAATACCCTGAATCCCCAAAAGCGGTTAACAGTTGTACTTCACCTGCAGCACATTGTTTTTAATTGTAAAAGTTCCCGCTGACGGACATCCTGGAATATCCTGCGATTCAAGGAATCCAGCAAAGTATAAATTGAAAAAGTTGGTGCCGGGCTTATTGTTGTGTCTTTTGGAAGGAACAATTATATTTAAGAGTTCGGGACAACTTTTATATTTTTACATCTTCCAGGACATGCCAATTACTTTAATGGTTCGTGCAACATCACTCTCTAAGCTATTTTCTTTTACGATTTACATTTCCAAATTTTCCCAGTAAATTTTCATCAATTTTGAATAATTTTCACAAGTTTTTTGACGTTAGGAAAAAATTGTGACGTGATGGGTCAATTCAGACCCCAGATTCGTGTTCAGGAGGCCAAATTACTACGAAAAATATATGTCGCATAAAAAGTATACCCAACTTTTTTTTTTCTGTGTGGCTGTGAATTATTCCGGGATTATGCGAAACTGATTTTTCAGAAATAACATCAACAATGGCTGTACCCTTTCCCCAATTCAGTAAAGTTATACCGCACAAACAATATTAAACAACGGAACAGCGTAAATTAACATAAGTTGGAGCGGTATTTATTCAAAACACCACCTGCTGACAAACCGTGTTTATATATGAGATAACATTACAGCCAATCTCGCAATGTGTCACTTTAAATCCATGAGTTATTACATATTATCGCTATAAATAGTGTTACAAATGGCACGCCGCTGGGGTTCGCCCTACAAAAATGGTTATCACTTCTTCACCGTAATAGGCCAGTCGACATATGTCAAAAAAAAAAGAAAAACTGTGTCGATGTTATTCTATTAAATGCAATGACTGGAGGGATGAGACGGAATTTTAGATAACCGTTCAATAAAGAAAGTTTAAGAAAAGTCACAGAGAAAGACAAGTGAAGACAGCAAATATGAATCCATTGAGCGAAATGATTACTACATTTTTTAACTAAAGCTGAGTACTTTGACTCAGATATAGGTACCCATTAAATAAATTCTCCAGATAAACTCAAATATGGTACACTTGTAGCTAAACCGGAGTAAATGTCGTCATTATTAAGTGACCCCACCCCTTTCTATGGTTGTCGTACGTTGTCTTTGTCTATACTCATTGTCCCCAATAACATACCGAGTTTCGATCAATATTAAGTTAAATAAACGGATAGTTAGATTGTTACCTATACTTACTTACGTATCTGTAACGTACAATATAGGCTATAGGAATCTATTTATCCGATTAGTTAATCAATTCTTTTAATCAAGACCTAAAATATTGTCTCTAAAACAGATCTGTATAGAAACCACTGTAGCAGCTAGTAGTTTATGACTTTAATACAATGATATTTAAATTAAAATCTAATAAGGATATAAACTAAATCTGACAAAAGAGTACTCGATAATAGTTAAATTTAGAGAAAATGTCAACTCTTGATTGGTTTTACATACTCAGAATAGAGTCGAAAGTTATACACTTGATAGCAGAAACTCGGATTTGAGTAGGGATAAAACTTTTTATAGGTTAGTTTGAAGATCATAAAAATAGCTGTATTGACACCAAAAAGGGTTACTAATAATAATAGTCTTTATTTTTCCTTAATAGATAACAGCAACTTCTGAGTATAAAAAAGCATAGAATTAGGAAAAAAAGCCGAGGAACAGGTGACTGAACCAGTTTTAAACTGACAAATGCTATATGTTGTAATATTATGATGTAACAAGTTATAAACTTTAGTAATCTGGTAAGAAAATGACAGTTTAAAAAACTGGATATGGTGTAGAGGAGGAGTCAGAATACCCTTAAACCGAATACTAGTATTACGAACATCAGTTCTAAATGATATTTTATTGTAAAGATAAGGTGGTGCCCTATATAAAATAATTCTGTGAAATAGACAAGCACTGTGTAAAAAACGACGATTATACATTATTCAGCCAACCAGCTTCAGATAATTTATAAGAAATGTGTTGACATCTTCTGATTCCAAAAATAAATATCAAGCAAGAGTTCTGCAGTAACTGAATTCGCCTCGAGTCAACAGCATCAATACATGGACCATAAACTGAATCCCCAAATTTAAATTGAGATAAAACCAACAACTCATATAAAATTGATTTAACTTTATTAGATAAAAACTGTCTACTATTATAAATTAATTTAAGATTACAATAAGCCTTGCGAATGCAGCTGGTAATATGTGATTTAAATCTCAGATTCGAGTCAAGTATGAGACCTAAATTTTTAGCCTCAGTGGAAAAGATTTGTTGACCATCAACAATTAAGGAAAAACTAGATATATTTATTCTATATTTCGGGGGACCAAATAACATAACTTTAGTTTTAGCAGCATTAATGCTTAAAGCATGTTTTTTAGTAATTTCAATTAAATTATTTAAAATATCAGTATTAATAGTCTTAATTGCATCATCCAAATTATAAGTTGGAAAAGCATCATCATAAAAATGAATGTTTGTCTTTTTTATTTTATTAACAAAATCAGAGGTGTATAAAATGTAAAGATGAGGGCCTAAAATCGATCCCTGATGAACACCTGAAGAAAGCTTAAGGGGAAAAGATTCTCTATCATTAAGTATAACACTTTGTTTTCTATTATTTAAATGATTACAAAAAAATTCAATGGCATTGTCACTTAATCCAACGAAATGTAAAATTGCTAGTAAACTCTGATGATTGATAGTATCAAATGCTTTAGTAAAATCGATTAAAACTAGTGCAGTTATATCTCTATTCTCCATATTTTTCATAATGTCATCTATAATATGCAGTAACGCTGTTTCACAACTATGTTTCGGACGGAAACCAGATTGGACAATGGGTAAAATGTTAAGTTAAAAAACTACGTAACTGTCTATCTACTATACGTTCCAAAATGTTTGAAAGTGTTGGCCTTAACTCCTTGAACTCTTTTGGACAACTACTTTTAGGTATTGGTTGAACAATGGCAAATTTCCAAGAATCAGGAAAGGTATTGTTTTGCAAACAATAATTCACAATATGTGTAACAAATGGTAGCAGAAATGGGCAACACAATAGCAACATTTTTATGTTAAGATCGTCAGAGCATGTTGTATTTGATTTAATATTATACATAATAGTTTGAACTTCCATTTCGGAAACAGCAGTTCGATATTACCGATGTTATATTACCGATTGATATGATGTTATCAAGTTATTCGCAAATTAGTCAGCAAAAAAAATGATAATGAATTGAGGAACACGACGCTAACGAAAAGACATTCAATTACCAAAACAAATTGCGTTTACTTTATTTGAATGTTTGAATTCTATCAGATGTCAAGTATTTGCTACTGCTTTTAAAGAACTGCGTTTAGGTGAAGATTAGGTGAACTAATATCGATATACCTGATGTGATATGACATTGAGCTAGTGCAGTCCTATATGACAGTAGGACGCTAGACGGACAAAATACGAACGGAAGTTATTTCGACAAAACGAGAATGACCCAATATGTCGCCTTTTCATTTAATTACATTTATTTTAGTCCTCAGTTTATTGGATTACCAAAAGTAAAATCTAATTTTCGAAGACACCCCGTATAGAATAAGCAATGAATTGCCATGTCTTTACATCACCATTATTTTGTTATGAATGAAATCCGTTGTCGTTTAGAATATCGCCGACGTTTCTATGTAAATGCAGAAAAATACTACTGGATTCCTTTTAAAGCTCTTCGCCTAGACTATAAAAGCAAATAGATAAAAAAAACTATATATAGTGCAAACTGGGCTACTCGGGGCCAATAAAAACACAATTTAAAATTGTCCCGGAGAAAACTAAACCCTAAAGTCGTAAAAACCGCTACTCAGACAGATAAAACATGAGAGTTGTTATTGCCATTGTTTTGTGCCTATCTTTGGGAACTCGATCGCAGGATGCCGTGCACTCCGAAACGAAAACACTGACGCCTGAAGAATCCTCAAAGGTCATTTCGGCTGGAATCGACGGAAAAGAGAGCGTGCTGGCTGATCAGGTCGCCAGAGGGGTGCCTCCCGACAACGGGGGCAACTATGGGGACTTGATTTACAGGTAAAAATTTTATTTTATAAAAGTATGAAATATCATGTGGAAAGAATTTTGTTGGTGTGCTTACAAATTGCACTTACTTTTAAGCATAAACCTAAATATTCTTGTAATATTATGGTTAGAAGTGTCTGCCACAAGGAGATTGTATTGGTAAGAATAACTTGAGAACGGTGAACTTTAAGGAAAAAAATCAAGTTACCTTTTTACGTATTTTGTGCATTAGAATATAAGTCCGTTACAATAGCTTGTAAAAAATACAGTGTTGTAGGTTTTTTTATAAAAAAGGGGGTGACCCTGTCCAGTTGTACACCACTGATTGAACCTTTCGAGTTCATATTTTAGGGAATACAAGGCCTACTATCATACAGGGTGTCCCATTAATATTGCGAAAAAATTCAGGGGGAGTTTCCTTACGTCTACCGTTATTGTAAACAAACATACCAAATTTCAAAAAAATCGGAATTAGGGTTCTCCAGACATTAGTAAAAACTTTGTATTGTCTCTAAATTTCAACACCCTGTATCTCCGAAACGAAGCATTTTCGGACATAGGTTTATAGGAACTTTCTTTCTTATTTTTGGTCAAGGGAACTCCCCCTGAATTTTTTCGCAATATTAATGGGACACCCTGTATATTATCTGTACCAAATTTTATTGAGATCGGTTAATAGATTCCGGACATATAAACAAAAAATCAATTTTTGTTAACAACTTCAACACCATGTATCTCTAAAACGAGGCCGTTCCAGATCTATTATTTTAAAGAGATCTATCTGCCGAAGTTTCCTGCATAAAATTCGGACCACCCTGCATATGCCTTCAAATCTAATTAATTTTGTCTTTTCTACAATTAGAGATGGACTAAACAAACCAATAGTAATGACGACACTCAGTCGTGAGGCTTTATATTATAATTGGCAATGCTATACATATATTATCAATAAAATCTGAGACCAACTTGGATTTTTACGAGTAGCAGTCGCTGACAAACCAAAAGAACGTCCTACATTTCACTAAACAAAAGAATCACGGTTGCAGGCGCAGAGAGAGGAGAGACAGGCTGCTGCTAAGGGAGCTGGTGATCAATCAGGAATTGGCATCTGTCGAACAGGATGTTCACTGGTCCGTCAGCATATCTGGGGCCAGGATCACCTCCGTGAGAGTTATGAACATCGGCAGGGAAAGAGCCTATTGTCTAAGGATCGACGTGGCGGGAGGAGATGTTCAGACTGTCATAAGGATACCGGCGCTGATTGATCCAAGAGTGCTGATAGAGATCTACGGATACTGAGGGGCCTATTAGACGCGGATTTCGGATTTCCCAAGGAAAAGTTACCATTCGGGCACTTTAGACTAATTTGTAGCACATATTTCTGTTAATATTATAATTAGCGTCATGTCATTGTAAAAATATCGAGTAAATTTTCAATCACATAAAAGTTTTATTAGTCGAATTTTACACATATTGAAATTCATATTGTTTTAAATAAAAGTCTGTAAAACAATTTTCGCAAAACCTTTAAAAATCATATTCAATTCTATAATTGCATACAAAGAATATCCACAAATATGGAAATAGTCGCGAATATGCCCTGTTTATAAAAAAGGTAAAGTAACTTCTCAAAAATCCTAGAAATAATTTTACACAATCGATTTTATTTTCATATTGAAAAATTTATATCTCCGTACCAACATGGATTTATGAGTGGTCTTTCAACTACCTCAAACCTAGTTGAAAAAACCCAATTTATTGCTGAAGCTTTGGATGCAGGAAGTCATGATGATGTTGTGTATACCGATTTTTCCAAAGCTTTCGATCGGCTTGATCATAGTTTATTAACATTGAAATTGGAGTCATATGAGTCATATGGTATCGTGGGTTTCAATCATGTAAATTCTATCAATCTTCAGGAGTTCCGCAAGGGTCAATCCTGGGGCCACTGCTGTTTGTTACGATTTAACTGTGTGCCTCGATGTCAACTATTTACTCTTGCGGACGACCTAAAGTTGTTCTTGGAAGTTAAATCTTCTACTGACTGTAATAGATTACAAGATAATCTTGGCAGATTACACAGTTGGTGTTCACTCAATTTACCTCTAAGTGTAAGCATATGTAAAATGATGTCTACAGTCGACGCAAATCTAATCTAGATTTTGATTATAAAATTGGTGAATCTTTTTTAAATAGAGTTTAGTAACCAAATCTGCTTATAAGAATTTATGTTTTATTTTGCGTAACTCTAAGAACTTTCACAACGTAACGGTTCTAAATATATTGTATGCAGCATTTGTGCGTTTCAAACTTGAATATGCATCGGTTGTTTGGAGTCCCATTTATAATGTTTATAATATTCAATTAGAGAAAGTACAACGGAGACTTTTAATGACTATTCATTTTATATCATTTTCGTAGACTTAATTCTAGATTTCACTCTGCTCTACAATTGCCCACAATTTACTAATATCTCCTATATCAACTGATTCCGGATTATCAAAAGTATGAAGATCGACTTGATACATTTTTTCATTCTATAGCAACATAAAAAAATGGTTTGTCTAGCAAATGTAATCCTTATCTTGTATTTTACTCTTAAGTTCTTTTGTCTGGATTTTATATTTTATATTTTGATTGCTCTATTTTGTGTAGTACTCATATTTTTATATTTAATGTTAGTTTGTCTTTTTAAATTTAGTTAAGGTTTTCTGTTTTACCTCACCCTGTAATTATGAGTTTGTCCCGCTGGATATTGTAATTTCTAAATAAATAAATAAATTTTATTGAACAGGTAAACTAATAATAAACAATAATAAAAAAGGAAGTAAAAATACGAATTCGTAAACATATTTTATTGAAAAAGAAAATTTTGTGAATTTAACGTAGGTATATCCTACCAGACTCAGTACAGAACTATATAAATAAATGTAATAGATTATTTCACAAAAAATCCACCTCAAGAGTTTTTATACAAGAAAGTGTTTAAACAAATAAGTTTCAAATTATAACTAGTTTTTTTAACTTCAAAATTATAAATATTTGGTCAAACCTACCGTTTTCCACATAAAAAATATTGCACTATTTTTATACCAATTTATAAAATGTTATACCCACATGTTGCAGAAAAGATTAGCATCTCATGAAATTTTGACTGAAAAATTGAACATACAACGAGTTGCAGCAGAATTTGTTCCTCTTTTGATGAGAAAGAACAACAGAAAGAAAATCGTGTGGACTTTTCTCGGCATCTCCTTGAACAATCCAATGGCGATGAAACCTTCATTCAAAGGATCATAACGGAATACTAAAGCTGGGTTTACGGCTACGACATTGAGACAAAAGTTCAATCATCACAATGGATTAGAAAAGGATAGTCAAAATATTAACATAATGAGTAAAATAGTCAAAATGCTTCATATTAAGTGAAATCTACTCAACAATTTCACACGATGAATTCACTCAGTAATTTCAATGTGTCAACTCACACCAATTATATGCAACGTAAACAAATTATACAAAAATATGCAATAAAATATACCTTGTTTACTATTGATTGTGCTGAATAGTATTTTTAATATCCTTGCCTTACTGCCATTTACTGTAAACAAATGAGCCCTTCAAATTATTCAAACATAAATATGTAAAAGACTCATACGCGTAATGTAAATAATGTTTTTAGAATGATATAACAGAATGCTAAGGTAAATAATTCATGTGCTTTCGCAAACATTTTTAAATCCTGACATTTTTGAAATGTTTGTTGAATTTTTATGGAAATTATACAAACAATTCATAACTCCCGAACGAAGTTCGGAAAACAAAGTGTCAAGTATTCTGCATAACAAAGGAGGATTACAAATTTAGGTTAAAGTTATTTATTTAGACAGAATTTATTAATATATGAATAATAAGGCTAATGCAAGGTTCTACAATCGTAAATGAAATCCTTAATAAACATTGAACAGGGGTCATATTTATAAGGATGTAATTTATTTTCAAATTCTGTACTAAAAACTGACCTTTTCAACCCTTTTTTGTAATTTTTATGCCACGCCACTGAACAGGTTAGTGTAACCTCAAACAACTGCACGCTCTAGTTGTAAGTGTATATCCAATTGGGAACTAAGCATGCGCTGATGTCAAATTTCATCTTTCTTAATTCGTATACATGTTTTCTTATTCATACTTCACGGAAATTAAAAAATAAACACACATAAACACATTGCGTCGTCACTAAACACTGTAATAAATAACTTTGTAATATGGGTCAATGTCAGAGAAAATTGACAGTGAAATTCATAAACTTAACATAGTGCTTTAAAAAACAAATTTGAATTGATGATTTTAAAAAATATTTCAAATCTATCACACGGGTAAATATGTTTATCTTTTTTATGGTTGTTTTTATTTGCAATTAGTAACATATCCCAATCTACATATTATTTGCACACACTCGAAAATGTATTTAGTCTTCAGCGCTTTGTCCATTTGACTAAAAAATAAATTTAGGTTAGTAAGCATAGTTATAGTCTTTCTGAAGTCAGTTAAACATGTATAAAAACCCCTAGCAATAAAATTTAATGAGTTTCATAGGCGTCCCTAAAAAGGTTTTCTGCTAAAGGTAAAAAATTATAATAATGTGTATATAATGTGTAGAAAATTTCTATTATATGTTCATTTGGCTGACAACATATTTTAATTATTTATGTCCTCATACAATTTTATTATATTGATGGTATATTTCGTTTTGTTCCGTTTCAAAAGGTCTCCAAAATGCCACAATAGTATCAGTAAACAAATATCCCTATTATCTATCTCTTTCGCAATTTTAATATTAATGATTAATAGAAGGTGCCTATAATAAATTAAAATTACCTGAATCACACTAAATTCTGCATTGCTGCATTGCACTGCAAGGCAATTTGTCAACCACTTGTCAACAGCTGAGATTTATTGCTCAGTTGCCCAGTGGGGCTGTGTTATACGCCGCGCGCCGTTTGCCCGCGTGCGCATTCTTCAACTGGGCGTATACATTTCCACCACTTCTATAAAATGTATAAATAAATATGGGAACAAGTTTTTCAAATATTTCAATGCCGAGTTGTTACGTCAGCGACCAAACCTGGTACTTACTGCCAACCTCTTGGTTCTTCAATTGAGATCGGAAAGACTATACAGAGTAATTATAAATAAAATTTTAAATCCTATTTAAATATAAATATTTAATAGAAAATTTAGCAGTGTGTTATTAATAAAGTGAAAAGTTATATAAAATTATCGCTTGCAGGTGAAATACCTGCATATCAATAACTATAACATTTTAATATGTGATATATATTTATTCTCTGAACCATATATTAAACTGATTTAATTTAACGTTATATAAATTACCTGCCGTCAGTCATATAAACCACATTTTATATTTAATGATTTTGTGAATATGTGTCACATATTCTATTTTTGTATATATTATCAAACATGTACAATGCAAAATTAACAAAACGTCCGTTCAATATATAGTTTTAAATGCACAGGCAATTTATTTTGTCACATGTGCCTTTATTCAAATGAACGCTACATTTTAAATTTTAATTTGTCTCATGTAGCTATGACAGAGGGCAAATTGGTAATGTGGGATCCCACTTTGTTCTTCGTCGGTATGCTAGTACAATTAACTTAAAAAATGTAATTATTTATTATATTTTTTTTACAAGTTGACTAAGTTTTTAAGATTTATGTGTGTAAAATAACATACAAAATATGTTTTCTTTACATAATAATAAAATGAGAAAGTTGCCTAGTTACATCTGGGGGTTTTGGCGTGCTAAGGAAAAGAATTGCGAGAGAAAGAAAAACAAATGTATATAACAAACAACTTTTACTTCCATGGTTCCTGGTAATGTGTTCCAATTACAAAAATATTTATAAAAATATAACATTGAACAAGCTTACTCTATTAGGGCCGTCTTCTACATTGGTCTCACTGTCACAATCAGTAGTCCATTTAGGAGAGGCCCAAAACGTCTTGATTGTGTTCATTTTTCATAAACCCCAAAAATTTTCTAACAAATCGGCTACAAATATGTTATGGAATAACATTAAAATACAGCAGGGTCGGATGGTAAGGAAAAATTGTTATTTACAATGTACGTTGCATAAAATGCTTTTTTATCTGTTTTTCTTCAATATCTTAGTTGGATTGCATTCTGCGAAAATTTTCTATAAGATAGCCTGGCTGCAATGCAAGTTTTTATTGTAAAAATAATTTTACAATCAACAAAAAATGATAAAAATCGATGTTTTTCTTAAAATTCCTGTAAACTTTCTAACACTTAATTAAACTTCATTAAACTTTCGGAAAAATTCATGCATAACACACTGCAAAAAAATCGGTGTGAGCGAAAGCAATAAAGGTACGGAATAAATCCATTGAGTGAAATTATTGAGTACATTTTCACTCAATATTGAGCATTTTGATAATTTTACTCATTAGTGATAATATTTGAACTAAAACTGAATACTTTACTCAAATATAGGTACTCGTTAAATAAATTCTGCAGATAAACTCATATTTGGTGCACTTGTAGCTAAATCGGAGTAAATGTCCTCATTATTAATTGACCCCATCCCATTCTATGGTTGTCGTGGGTTGTCTTTGTCTATTCTCATCGTCCCCATTAGGTCATCTCGTGGCATGGTGTATGGTGTATAGTGCAGGACAAGTATCCGTAAATCCGTTTATTTTGGAGAATATTAATGCAGTTGTCTGATTACAATAACTAAAAACAATAATATATTGAGTGTCGATTAATATTTGATTAAATAAACGGATAGTTAAATTGTTACCTATACTTACATACGTATCTGTAACGTATAATATAGCAATGGCGTCGACAGCCAATGGGCGGGGGGGACAAAATAAGAGAGAGATATGATGGGAGAAATAGGTACAGTGAATTAATTTTTTTAGAAATATTTTTAATAAAACCGTTTCAATACAAGAAAAATATTTAAAAAATATAAAAAAATTAAAAAAATAAAGAAATTCAACGAAAATTAGGTAAAACATAATTTTCCCGGATTTTTTGTCGATCACTTTATTAATAAAATGTGCATGGTTGTCAAAAATAAGCTAAAAAAAAATCGTTTTGCATCCCCCCTATATAAAATTGGTGCGTTAGATACATATATAGCTTTAGTAGCACTGTTAATATTTTATTTTGATTCCGATAGATAAAAATTTATTTTTTTGAATTTAAAATTCCAGGCAAATTTTTAAAATATAAAAATGTATTAGTTTTTAACAAAAATTCTTTTGTCAACTAATATTTATACTAATTTATCACAATTGTCTTTTAAAAAGATAAAGTAGTGAATTAATTTTCAAAATTAAAGTTGAAAAAAATAAAATATTTTATTAAAAATTTCCAATATAACATTTTCTTAGCTTAAGACAATTTTTCTACTTTTATCGAATTTAAAGAGAAGATAAAGTGGTGCAACACTACTCCACACTGTAAAAAAAATTCACTCAAATTTCACTCAATTTTACTCAATAATGTATTAATTTCTGTCCACGCCCAGTTGAGTGAAATTTTCACTCTATTAGTATGAGTACAACTGAGTGAAACGATTGCATCGGAAATGAGTGTTTTACTCAAATCTGAGTTACTGCTAACTACCAATTGAGAGACTTTTGACTCTATTCTGAGTATATAAAATCAATTTAAAAGTTGACTATCTCTCTAATATGATTTAAATTTAAACTATTATTGGGTAATTTTTTACTAAAACTTGGTTTATATTCTCTTTACATTTTAATTTAAATATCATTGTATTAAAATCATAAACTACTAAGCTGTCACAGTGGTTTCTACACAGATCTGTTTTAGAGGCAATATTTTAGGTCTCGATTAAAGGAATTGGTGAACTGATCAGACGAATAGATTGCCATAACCTATATTGTACGTTACAAATAAGTAATTATAGATAACAATTTAACTATCCGTTTATTTAATCAAATATTAATCTAGACTTAATTTAATATTATCTTTAATTGTTGTAATTAAATCACTGCATTTAAATACAATTTTCACTAGAATAACTAGATAAACTGATACTTGTCCAACCCCAAAGCACACCATACGCCATACTGCCATCCACCACGCCACGGTCACGAGATAACCAAATGGGACGATGGCAACAGACAATGACGATGCATCTGGATATGAAAAAGGGTGGGATCACTCAGTAATGAGGACATTTACTCTGATTTAGGTACAAGTGCACCAAATACGAGTTTACGTGAAGAATTTATTTATGGTGTACCTATATTTGAGTTGAGTTTTAGTTTAAATATAATCACAAATGAGAAAATTATCAAAATGCTCAATATTGAGTGAAAGTCAATAATTTCACTCAATTCACTCCGAACCTTTATTGCTTTCACTCACATCGATTTTTTACAGTGCATATATTAATGAAATGGTAACAGCGGCGGCTGGTGGTGAGGGTGCTGAGGCGCCGTCTCCCTTAGAAATTATCATAGTACAAAATTACTTAATAATGAGCGTTCAAATAAAAACGTGGTCAAGTTGGTTCTGAAAATTTGGACGTAGGGCGTAGCGTATAGCAATGAACTTAAACGTCATCTGTCAAAGCGATATATCGCCGCTATCAATTTGAATATTTTCGTTTTAAAAAGCGTTTAAAATGGTGTTTTCTCAAGAACAAAATGTTCTGTGTGTTTATCATAGAGTCCTACTTTAGAAATGGACGCAAGATTGATGGAATATGGAAGTATTCTATTGAGGAATGTTTCATAGAATTTCAAAATCAATTTCCCGGCGTTGTTGAGTACAAAATTTTTCAAAGTGCAGTTCAGCGTTGTGTTAATGTTTTTCGTGAAACGGGCAGTGTAACAAGAAAAGAAGGAAGCGGCCGACCTAAAAAGCGGACTGAAGAATTAAAAGAAAATGTCCAACAAATAATGGAAAATGCGCCAAGAACTTCTGTACGTGTTTTATCACAAATGGTGGGAGTATCAGTCGGTACCTGCCACACAGTGTTAAAAAAAGATTTGCGTTTGTTCTCCTATCGTTTAACTTGTCAGCAAGAACTTCATGAAGTTGATTTTCCGCGACGGGCTGTATTTTGTGAATGGTTTTTAAACAACTACGGTGAACTTCATAATATCACCTTTTTTTCTGATGAAGCCTGGTTTCATTTAAGTGGTTACGTAAACTCACAGAATATGAGAATGTGGTCTTCTGAAAAACCAGATAACTTTTTTGTCGAGGGCCCTCTACACGCTCAAAAAATTGGAGTTTGGTATGCTCTCAATCAATGGAGGATTTATGGACCTATTTTTTTAATGGTACTCTTACTGCGCAAAGGTATAGAGAAGAAATTATCGCTCCTTTTGTTAACCAGCTAATAAGTCTCAATGCTGAACATGAATTTCCACCGGGGTCATGTGATATTACGCCGTGTGATTTCTTTTTGTGGCCTTACCTTAAAAACACTATTTTTGAACTGCCTATTCCTGATTTAAACCATCTGCAGGCTCGACTTATAGACAAGATTCGTGAAATTAACAATACCCCGAGCATCTTAGAAAATGTCTTTAATTCTTTGAGGAACAGGTGTGAAAAGTGCTTGGAACAAGGAGGGGGACACTTTCAGCAGCTGCTTTAATTTATTGTTATAACAATGAGGGGGACACTTTCCGCAGCTCCTTTAATTGTTTGTTATTGTTATCACGATTACTCTTTAAAATAAAGTTATATAGTCATTAACGTTATTGAAACTGACAGCTGCTATACAGCTCGTTGAGAAATGAGGTTAAGTTAGTCGCTATAAGCTACTCCCTACGTCCAATGTGTCACAGCCAACTTCGACGACGTTTTTATTTCATAGTAGAGAAAAAGTCAACTCTTAATTGGTTTTACATACTAAGAATAGAAAAAGTCACTCACTTGATGTTTACCAGAAAGTTGGATTTTAGTAAAATTCACTCACTGTTGCAATAATTTCACTCATAAAATTTTAATTGTACTCATACTAATAGAGTGAAAATTTCACTCAATCGGGTGTGGACAAAAATCGTCACATTATTGAGTAAATTTGAGTGATTTTCTTTTACAGTGTAAGCTAACGAAACCCTTTATTGGACAGATGAGTTGTTGCTGAGTTATTATACGTCATAATTGCTGAGGCTTTGGAATGAAGTTAAAATTTTTCTAGATTTTGCATCTTTATGAAACTTGGTTAGTATATATTAAACACTTGCGGAATATTTTTTTCTCATTTGAGAAGGTTGTCAAAGTTTTCTACGTGAACGAAAAACTTACTTTTCAGTACGTAAATTTTAATCTATTTTAATTTTATGATCGAATTTTCAAAAAAGAGCGATAAAAACACGTAATTAAATATAAAATCATTTTCAACCGACCCACACAACCAGAAATATAAACTTTCTTGCCTTTTGTTAATAACCCGTTTGTTTTTAGAATTTTTAACTCTATTCGAAATTGTTTTCTTATTAACAAAAAGAAAAAACGTTAATGTCTTGTTTTTGTATAAAATACTTAGTTATAAAAACAGGAAGAAAGGGAGAAGCAAACTCGATTTAAATATTAAACAGTACAAGTTTAAACAATGTTTTGAAATTGTTCTGAATTTATAATTGAGAAATATTCACACATGCTCCTTTCTTTGAGATAGATCTTATAATAAGCGTACCAGCACTACGAACATTATAAACTAACGACCTATTTTCTTTGCAGGATGCTCTTTTCATGGCACCTGCTACCCCCTAGCCTGACGTTGTTGTGGCTGTACTCAACTAGCGCTCTCTGCCCCACCTCCTGCACTTGCAAACAAAGCGACAACGGCCAGCGGAAGGTGTCTTGCGTCAAAGGTGGCATGCGGGATCCCATTCCCACATCAGAGATGGACCCCGGCGTGGAAATCTTGGAGATTTCGGCCCCTGCGGGCAACCGCAATACCCTGTCGATCGCCCCGATTTTCCAGCAGTTCAAGCAACTCAAGGAAGTCTCCATAAGGCATTCCAACGTACATCAGATTACCATGCACGCGTTCTGGGGGGTTCCCTCTATAAAACTCTTGGACTTGTCTTATAATAACATTAGTACGGTGTTGGATCACAACTTCCGCGGGTTAGTGAATTTGTTGGAGTTAAATCTGGACGATAATAGGATAGAGAGGTTGCAGATAGGCGCGTTTAAACACCTAACCGAGTTAAGGATATTGACTCTGCAAAGGAATTTGCTGGAAGAAATAGTGCCTCGTGTGTTCCTTAAACTTGCTAAACTGCATGTGCTCAAGCTTAGTGAGAATAAGTTCGAAGAATTCGATCCTGAAGTGTTCAAGGACATTCCGGTAAGTTGATGGTAGGGTAGTATAACTAGTCCAGTCAATGACTATTTTCCCGTATAATTTTGCCAAACCATCGATTTTCATAAAAATTTGGATTTAGGTTCTACTTGCCCTCTACTTCAAAGTTGACCTTGTACCGGGAGTTGCTTTTACCCTGGGGGTGGATGCCACCCCTTCTCGGGGGTGAAAAATGTTTGAAAATAACCGGGAATGGATATATTGACTAATTCTAAGCAACTTTTGTTCTATAAAGTTTCTGCTGAAATTCAACACTTTTCAACTTATTCGCGAGTGAATGTGTAAATGTTTTAACCAAGAAAATCACTTTTTCAGACGGTTTTTCGCGAATAACTCAAAAAGTAAGTATTTTATGACAAAAATCATTCTTATAAAAAATTTAGCTTATAAAAAACAAAAAGAACTGTGTATAAATGGTGTCTGTAGACCCAATACAAGAGGAGTAATAGCTTGTTAAATGTTGGTTCTTATTCGTCAATCGCCAAAATTGAAAGTTTGAACGTGAAATAACCAAAAACCAATGCGTTTGTCAGGGAATACTTATAAAACCTTTTTTAAAGTGGTTGATTAAATCTTTATTTTTGATTTTTACAAAAGTCCCTAGCATCAAACCTAAGCGAGTTATGACGAAAATAAAGTTCGTATTTTTTTCGGCGACAAAAAACGTGCAAATCACCCCCTAATTACCACCCCAATTGAAAATAATCGTTACCGCTTTACAATTTACTTTATTTATGTACCTACTTGTAATATGCTCAAGGGGTTTGACCGGTTTAAAGTGCTTAGTTTTGCAAAAAGTTGAGCTTGAAGTGAAAAGAGAATTTTTGTATTTTTGGAAAAAATTGTCTTTCTTCAAAATAACTAAAAAAATAATAATGATACGCAAAATTTTGTAGAGTACAAAATTGTAGGTTTTGCTTTTTGAAAATTTTGTTTTTTTTTCTGTAGGATAAAAATTAAGTAAGATATGTCCGTGTAAAGGTTGCATATAGTCGTAAATAGCAACTTGTTCAAGCCCTTTCAGCTCAAACCCTTACAAAAATAAGAGCTGAAAGAGAATTTATTTGATGTTATAGCCCTTGAAAAAAACTACAAAATGGTTTTGTGAAGGGCTTGATAGCATAAAAGCTAAGCGGGTAAAAAACCAATCACATATTTTTGCAGATATCAGAACACATATATTGAAATATTGATGAATACACATTATAGCTATATTTTAGGACAAGAAATAGTAATTTTAGGAATAGAATAGAAAAGGAAGACGAAAATGGAGAGGATTTTTGATTATTTATATGTTATTTGCAATAAAAAACATTTTTGTTATAAAAATTAAAAAATTAAAATCCATATAAAAATAAAATTCATATTTCCCTATTTTTGATTGCAAATTTTAATCAGTAGGGTTTTTTTAAGGTTTGAAAATAAATAATTACATTACATTTTAAATAATATAAAGATTGTATTATATTTTGAACTAAAAAATTTTTTTTTCTATAATTGTTTGATTTTTTTGCAAGGGGTGGTTTTTATAAGAGTTCAAACTTATAAATAAATAATAAAAAATTAAAACAGTAAAGAAATCTTAATTTAATATCACTATTATGATTAAATTATTCCAAGTTGTTGATTAATATTTTTCAACATTATTTTTTAATGATTACTGTCATAGGAGCTGTTTTCAATTCATCATAATTACTAATTTAAAGATGATTTCACCCTATTACACGCTCGAATCTACAATTCTATAATTATTTTCGAATAGGGGTAGTTTTCACACCTACAAAATAAACGGTACAGGGTCAACTTTGAAGTAGAGGGTAAGTAGAACCTAAATCCAAATTTTGGTGCAAATCGGTGCTGTTTGGGAAAATTATTCAGTAACGCCGTATTTTACCTTCAATGACTGGACTATACGGTTTGTCATTGTTCATTGTAAACGAACCATTAATATTGATGACGAAGATTTAGGCTGATAGTGCCAATCGTGCTATGTTGGTTGCCTATTGGCTATTGGTTGCCAGGCTTTGTATATCTGAATTGCCATTGAAATTAAAATTGAAGTTACCTAAGATGATAAAAAATTTAATTTGAAAACTACAGGCTCATTGTAATTTTCAATAATTTTGGCGTTATTTTGCATGTCTTATATTTTCATGTTAAATTTTCAATTTGTCAACATGGATTTATACGAATGTATCCACTTTAACTAATGTTGTTAATGTTACTAATTTCATTGCATACTCGTATACACTAGATATAATATTTGTGAACAGGTTGATAATCTACACAGATTTGTCAAAAACCTTTGGAAGGTTGCATCATTGGATTCTTCTTCTTAAGTTATCAAATTTTGGTATGTCTATGAATTTTTTATTTGTTTTTTTATATTATATGTCTAAAGGATCATTGAAAATTCAGTATCGTGGTTTTACATCGAATGAAATTATTACTACATCGGGAGTACCTCACGGTTCTGTACTTGACCCCCGTTAGTCAATATGTCCATTAATAATTTCTGATAACCTTCTAACTACTGTTCTTTTATAATCAAATTACTTCAAACTGAGTATGGTGTAGAGGAGGAGTTAAATTAACCTTAAACCGAATATTAACATTATGAACATCAATTCTAAATGATATTTTATTATAAAGATAAGGAGGTGCCCTATTTAAAATAATTTTGTGAAATAGACAAGCATTGTGCAATAAACGACGATTATACATATTCAGCTAACCAACTTCAGATAATAATTTATAAGAAATGCATTGACGTCTTCTGATTCCAAAAATTAATCTCAAACAAGAGTTCTGCACTAACTGAATTCGCCTGGAATCAACAGCATCAATACGCGGGCCATAAATAGCCCAGTTACTGTAGTTGAAAATATAGTAATACCTCCGAATTTTTTATAACTGCATCGATTTTTCTCAAAATTTAGAATTAGGCTCATCTTACCCCCCACTTCAAAACTTATATATGCGCTAGGTGTGCTTTTTGTTCTTAAGGGGTGAAAACCACCCCTTATTGGAAAAAAGAAAAAATACAAATTTTGTGTATGTCAAATCTTTTTTATTTATGCAGTATTATGAGTAATTTCATGTGCTTATAACATGAAACTTAATGTGTTCTAAATTTTCAACCCGGAAAAACCTTTAAAAACCGCCCCTTTGTATGAAAATAATATAAACATTTTTTTTTTCAACTTGAAACGTTTTAATTATATTTTTATCAAATTAAAATTGATTTCTTGATTAAAAAATCTTTTTTATCGATTGTAACTTCTCAACCCTTATCAAATACCCCTTCTTTCGAAAATAAAATAAAAAATATTATTGAAAGAGTAGAAACATTTTAAATGTGCATTCGTATTAAATAAACATTTATTCCCTTCTTATAAAATAATTAATAAATTTATTTATTTATTTATTTAATTTTAATTAATTAATTTATATATATTTTCCTAAAATTATCACCTATACACGTGTTTATTTTTTAAGAATTTTAATCGCACAAAGGCTAATTTTGCAGGGAATTGTAAGGGCTACATGAACTGTTGACCCTTCATTTTTAAGTTTAAACGGTTTAAAGGGCTCGAAAAAGGTGGTTTTCTAATTCATATGATAACTTAAAATGGCGATATCTCGATTAATATTAATTTTAGAGGAACAGAAAAAAAGCAAAATCTTCATCAAAAATAAAGCAAAATTTTTTTATTCTTGAATTTTTTTCGTACACCCTTTAATTTTTAAGTTACAGGGAATTTTTTTCAAAAATTTGAAAAATTAACATTTTCAAAAATTATTTTTTTTTGGAAATCATGTTTTGTAAATGAGCCAAAGACCCAGAAGATATTCTTAGAACATAAATGAAGAAATCTGTAAATGGATTGCATTTAATTTTAATTCTGTCGCCAAAGGCACTGATTTGTTTATTAATTTTTTCTTTAAAAAAATGAGACTATCATGTTATTTGGATCATATTTCCTTTAATTTTGATTCTAAAGACTTTTAAAACAGCTCATTTTAAAGATTTTTCAAAGTACTTTAAAAAAAGGTTCAAATAGTTTTTTCCTAATATTTATGGTTTTGGCGTTATTTAACGTTAACTAGTTCCAATTTAGTTTTTAGCTAACATATAATAATGTTTAAAAATCTATAACTCAGTTCATATTAGAATTAGAGAAAAACAAAATAATGCCATAAGATTTATTTTATTTATTACCTTTCTTTTTGTTCATTACAACTTTTTGATAAATCCAATGATTTTACAGTTATTTACAAAAAACTGTCCGAAAATAAGCACTTTTTCAGTAAAAAATCAACATTTTCAATGACGAATTACTCGGAAAATATTGGATTATCCAAAAAACTTTATATAACATTTGTTACTTAAAATTGACTCCTCTATTGATTTCTGTGGTTATTTTTGGCGTAAAAATTTCCACCCCCAAGGCAAAATTACACTTCGGCACTATATAAGTTTTGTTCCTTGATTCATTTCCCACATTCAGTCAAAATTTCACGTCAATCGGTTCAGTTATAAAGAATTCGGAGGTAAAAACCCTGAATAACTGGACTAAAACTAAATCTCCAAAATTAAATTGAGACAAAACCAACCACTCACTGCGAATGCAGCTGCTGATATATGATTTAAACCTCAGATTCGAGTCAAGTCGACCTAAATTTTTAGCCTCCTCAGTGGTAAAGATTTGTTGACCATTAAGAATTAAGGACAAGTTAGATATATTTTTTTATATTTCGGAGGGCCAAATAATATAATTTTAGTTTTAGCAGCATTAACACTTAAATAATGTTTTTTAGTAATTTCCATTAATTTTAAAATATCATTATTAATAGTCTTAACTGCATCATCTAAATTATAAGTTGGAAAAGCATAATATAGCTGAGTGTAATCAGCATAAAAATGAATATTTGCCTTTTTATTTCAATAATAAAATCAGAGATGTGTAAAGCTTAAAGAAGAGGGCCTAAAATTGATCCCCTGGGGAACACCTGAAGAAATTTCAAGAGGAACAAATTCACTAACATTAATACTAACTCTCTGACTTAACACCAGAGTTTGTAATATTAAATTTTGTGGTTTAAGACGTTAGATATGTCTATCTTAGAATTATTTTATTATTTTGTTTGTCCTGCAATATTATTAGTTGGAATTATCTGTCAAATGAATGAATGGTAGTCTGTATTAAGACAATTAAGTCCAAACCATAGCCGAAGACAATGGAGAATTCAATAGTTCTAGTTCTCCAGTGAGCATCCGAGAGAGCCTACAACTCCTCCAAGAACCCGCACCCCAAGCGTATCCTCTGAAGGGTGGTGCAGCGAGAAATGCCAACTCGAGCGGGTACACTCGGAAATGAAAGTTGGGCAACTCATATGCAGATGTCTGCCGCAACAGAACAGTAAATCTCTGTGAAAGTTACTTTTACTAATTACGCTCTCCACATCGGGTTTACTTCGATAAATTAAGCGGGACAGCGGAGGAAGCATTGTGCGAGTTTGGCTGTTACTAAATTTATTACAATGTGGTGTTTCACGTCATCTTTCGTTCCTCATTAGGACGTGATGACGAAATAATGGCATAAATCGCTTAATACAATTTCAGTAAGAGCTCGCAAGGTGGCAACTCTCCTTTTCAATTTTAGGAAACTGTCTAAGACGGACAATTGTTTTAGTTTAACAACATATTTAATTATCTTTCAGAATTCTAACATAAAATCCAATTAAAAACTGGATTAATAATAAACTGAATTAATTAAATCACTACTTTGTGGAGTTTCGATTGTTGATATTTCTTTGTCAAAATCTTGTTCAATCATAATGTCATTAATTTTTACCATGTACCTATTCGGAAGGACTAATAAAGACAGAAAATCGAAAAAAATATAGGTAGGTACCATAGTACTTTTTCAAAAGCAATAAGTCACTAGATATACGTACTACAAACAGAATAATTAATTGAATATAATACTAAAAACTCATATTCAATTATAAAACACACTGAAAACGTTAACGATATTAAAAATATGTACAATTACAATAATTGTAGTAACCTAACATTCGAAAACAATTATTATCCTTACACATTTGTTTTTATTAACAAATAAATAATACTTGTTCATCTTATTCACTACGTATTAAAAACGCAGTAATAACTAGGTTATTCACCGAATAATAATGATTTAAAAATGTTTTTTTCAGCATAAATATACGTATTAAAATCACTTAATCGTATTCCACTCATTTTTCACTATCTTCCCTAAAAATTAATGACATTATAACTGAATCACCCTGTATAGTGCTCTGACCTGCATACCAGTTGTTAAGTCTCCCTGTTTATTCATCGTATACTTTGCTACAAGTGATCCTATAGGGTTTTAGAGTTCATCTGGAAAAAAACTCCACCTAACTTTCTTAAGGAATTCTACATTTAACTTGGCTTGTCAATATTTCTGTTAGTATATCAAATTCCTACGAGAGTTAATAGTAAGTGATGTAGTTTGTTGTAGATGATGCATACTAAGGTGTTGATAATACCTTGTTTCCTCCAATCGGTATGGGTTAGCTTTTTAAGGCACTATAAAGTTTTCTCCTGATAAAAACATCTAGGAATAAACGATGTCATGATTGTGAAGTTAATGTCAAGATGTATTTCATCAATTTGGTTCAGAAATTCCTCTATATTCTTATACATATGAAACCAGATGATAAATGCATTCTCAGCTTTATTTGACTAATACTTTGGTTTAATAATTGTCTTCAGATCCCTCTTCTTTCTGGAGTTTTCATGATATGTTATTGGTCAATATAGCAAAGTGAAGAAAGACTTTATTAATAAAACTGAACCCTGAAGGATAAGAATGTTCATCAGGTGCATAATAAATCTTTGACGTTCTTCAAATTCTTTAGTTTTGTGAATATTAAAAAATTATCAGTTGAATCTGCTTCGTGGATACCTAGGTCTTGTTGATAATGTTGTTGAGCAGTTTTAATCCAGCTGAAAGGTAACTGAAGGCAAGTTCGAATATGGTTGAAACTTAAAATCCAATGAGGATCTATTCATATTTTACTGAGACCTATTTAGATGGAGTTTGGTTGTATACTCTGATATTTTTTAAACCAGTGCAGTACCAAGGTGTCGACGACAACTTTTTCTGTTTTTATTGAATTTGTGTCATCTTACTATGACAACATTACTTAAATAAACCCCCATGGAATCGCATTCCCTTCGTGCCTTACACTTTGCGCGGATATACATGCTGAGAGTGATAAATTTTGGCACTAGTGTATAGTTGGAATCAAGGGAGCGTTATAAAAATAAATAAATTTATTTAATTATGTTTCTTTTAATAGAAATGTTTTTAAGAATAACAAGAATTTTGTCATATTATTTTCCAGCAGATTTCTGGTGTTATTTGAATATGCGGAGGCAACTGTAACTATTTCGTCCCTGCGTTTTCAACGTGTCCGCATCAAAAATAATACCAACTGCAGCCAAATATTTTTTATTATGTATCTGTGCACAAAGGACATTCGGACAAAAGAGAATCTGACCCGCTTCTGCACTGTGCTTAATTGAATTTATTTCTAGCGGCCTTTCCCGGCTGCTCCCTAAAAATGTTTTCATGAACTATTACGTACCGTTAAAATGCAATATACATTTCGTAGAGCGTAACGCTTGCGTTGATTATTATGTTCGTTTTAACGCGACGGAACGCGGAGGGAATAAATGCCGGCTTTTATTACAGAAACGCCGAATAGGAAATGGCCGCCCCAAACTGCACATACTCTGGGATGTTTCGCAGTGTTGCGGTTTATTTTTCTGCACGAATTTAGTCGATCTTCATTTATTTTTTACGTGATCCCCTTTGACGACACTGGCTTGCACTAGCAATAAATCCAACCCATCGACGAAATGAAAGTCGTGTCTTGGATTGTTAGGACATTACAGATAGATTAATAAAATTTACATATTTGTACGCCAATACAGTTGGACCAGAAATATACAGGGTGATTCACTTTAACCATCGGCAGATCTCGTCAAAATATAGTCATTTTGAAGTATACATTTTTTTCCAAAGGCTTCTTTTTAGAGGCATAAGCTCTTGAAAAAACATTTTTTGGCGTTTATTTATTTTCTCTTAAACTATGAAAGTCATTTGTTTTATATTTAGTATGAAGTGTACGAATGAAAAGCTCTATCGATTTTACAAATTATTTTCAAAATAGATCAATCATAGGCGTCCGTAAAGGGCCCTGATAACCCTTATTTTAATATAATTTCTACGCCACTGGAAATTTTTCAAAATGAATATATTTTTTTTACATTGTGGTTTATTCTACAGCAAAAAAGTCTCTTACTATTTTTAAATGAAATGCTTGTTTTTTAAGAAAAATGGCTTCTTATGGATTCATTACATATGAAATGGTTTAGTTTTTCAAACAAAGTAATACAGAATAAAATATTTAATATTGAGTAGCAAACACAAATAGCAATTAACAAAAGAGAATAGAAGAAAAAGTATCATAATAAATGTTCGAAATGTTGCCCTCGAACCTCAATCATTTTTCACTTCGCCTAATTAAGCTTTGAATAGCTCTCCTAATGGGGTTGTGTTTAAGACTTTCACAATTGTTTTCAATTCTTCAACATTTCAAGAGTACAGACTAGTGAATTATACACCCTTTCTTTAATAAATTCCCAAACGAAATAATCCATGGGATATAGATCTGGTGATCGTGACGGTCAAGCAATGGGACAGGTACCAGGTTCTGCATGGTTCATGATAACAATCATGTAGTTTTACTACTGAAGATTATTTATTTAATAATATTATATTCATTAATATATACAAATTCACGTCTATCAACTTTCCTCCCTTACCTCTCTATTTGTTTCTCTTTCTCTATAAAATAGTTATTGAGCGAGAATAAATTTGAATATATTATGAATTTTGGATATTTTTGGTGATTATATTGATGGAATAATAATAATTGTCGATGATGTATAATATCAATTTGTTCCATTGAGTGAAAAAATTGGGTACAAAACGAAAAAAATTTACTTCAACTTCACTCATGAATTATGTGTGCGATGAATTCGCAAAGACCTATCACTGTAAATAGAAATTCAGAATGGATTTAATTAAATTCTAATTGAATACCAAATTGGGTTTTAATTAGGTTCCTTTTGCTCTCTAATTTAATAATAGTTTAATTTCAGTTTGACTACAATAAGTTGATACTAACTAGACTTCAAATTAAATTCATATTTTTAAAAAATTGTGAGATAAACGCCATGTACTGTAGAACAAATTAGTACCGCTGCGCTGTTAAGGGGAAATATTGTGGATGTTATTTCAGATAATTATTTTCCTTCACAAAGTGATTAAGTGCGTTTTTACCCTCTTGGATAAACGTTTGCCCAACCGAGAATAATTCATTAAATTCGGATACTCTCGAGCTCTTAACTACTCCGAGCTGTGCAAATTTATGCCTCGCAACCGATGGAGGAGTCGGAAAACTTCTTTGCTCCTTATTATATTTATTTTGCAAATTATAATTCGAGTTTTTCGCTGTTGATGTTCGAAAAATAATGGACGAGCCGAGCACACTAATTACGTTAACGAAATGAAGTCGTTTTATTCGTAATTCGCTATTAAAAAATAATTAGGGGCAAACGGAGATTAGGTCAGCCTGCCGGAAAAATCTCATTTGTCAACATGTGACTTGCCTTTCACGTGCATGGGGAGGAATAATTAATTCTTGTAGACAATGGCTCCCTATTTCGGAGCAACATGCTACTCTTTTAGATATTCTAATGCAGAATGTGACTGATAAGGTCTTATTTACTCGATAATACCCTTACAACGGTTTGAATACCTCTCTTTAGAGGGTAGTTTATCCACAACTACCGATGAACTGACGGATATAGTGCTGTTATTTTACGGAAATGAGAACTTAAATATTATACCTAGTTCCCTTAACACTACTGGAGCACCCTCCTCGGTTTTCCAAATTTTATTATCGGCCCTACTAATTTTCTTAGTTGTTATAAATTAATTTAAAACAAAACATTCATCAAAAGGATGTTCAATGGCATGTACATACCAATGCGGTTTAAAAATATAAAAATAGTGTATCGCAGATAATAATTACGGAATACCGCATGGAACAGTGCTTGGACCGCTTCTTTTCATTTTGTATATAAATGATGTTTTCAGAGGTGTTGGAATTACTGTGTTTATAGATGACTCACAGTCAGTGTTATACAGGGTGTCCCATAAGCACATGATCAAAAAGGTACTGCGACATTCTTCGGCTTAAAAAAAGACGGTCTGACCTAACTACCATTAAGAAAAAATGTTTGGCTCCTCTGCTATTGATCGTGAAAGTTCTTGAAAAATATGTTTTTTGTAATATCTGGAGAATGTTAAGATACAGTTTAATGAAACTTGCTGTGGACTTGTTCCTAGGTAAGAGTCGTGTTTTGATGAAGCAACCGCGTCCATCTGACTTGAGGGAAGTGGTAAATTCTTAAGTGTCTTGGTACAAGAATTACCAAAACTTTTTATTTGGTCGCTAGAATCAATTTAATTTTTTTTTTTTATTGATGCATCAGTCCTTTTTCGAGATTTTCGCGCTATTGGTAAGATCTTGTAGCATTCATAGTTTTTACGCAAAACAATGTTTTCAATTTTAGATAATCATTGTCACTACTACTCAAGTACAACAACTACTCACTACAATTACTACTATCGTAGTAACCGATGATGTCATTTTATAATAAATTAATTGTCAATTTTTTTACGTTGGTTAGCAGACATTTTTTCTTAATGGTCAATTCGTCTTCATTTCAGCTAAGGAATGTCGCAGTACCTTTTTGATCATGTATACCCTATATGTATATCGCTGGAGAAGATATTTTAGAAATATACTAGGTTTCTAAATAAAGGTAAAGATAATGTCTATAATTAATTTATTTCCGAATCACAATATAAATTACATATGTTAATAGATTCGATGTATGTAAAATTTATAAATGTATGCATTGAAAATGTAACAAAAATAAGGTTTTTTAAATTTCTAAATAACATGTGAATTATATCTATTTCTCGAGAAAGTTGGATTTTTAAATTTTACAGATAAATATCGTACGAATATTGCCGTATCATTCAATATTTAGAATTTTGTTCCACTATCCTTTTTAATATTAATCACAATGAAATAATTACCGCAATTGGATCTGAAATGTCTCTAAAATAAGGAGTTATTTATAAGACATTTGCTAGAAAATCTTAATATATCTGTAATTCCTGAGCATAATTTGAATTAATTAAATTTCTATGTTCATTTAAAAAAAAAACCTAAAAAATTGACTTGTAATAGTATTTTTATGGAAGTATATTGGATTGATTTATTTTAACAATTTGAAGCTAGAAATAAAGAATTGTAAACTTACCATCAACCCAAAGTTAGTTTGAAAATGTTAAATAAATGCTAGAAATCGATAGAAACTCAAGTTTACGTCCGAATATATATTCCCTATGGAAAGTTTTTCCTGTATGCCAGTGATTTCAATATAATACAAACAGCTTTAGTTGAATATATCTAATAAATTCTGTTACTTTTATATCTACTATTTTTTGTGAAAAATGAATTTAACCTTCAAATGATCTTCAAGGACATCTTAGAAAAATGGTTTGATTCCAGAACCCGGCATAAAATTTAGCGCTATATCCTTTGCTGGCATAAAAATAATTTGATATTAAATTGACCTTATTTTGACCTTACAGCTTGTAGTGATGGTCAAATTAAGGTCACCACCTAATTTGTCATTAAAAATTTCCTGACTACATGTTCGGACATAAAATTTGGCGCTCTATCGATTGCTGTTATCCTTTGTTTGCCCTTGAAACTTAAGGTCAAACCCAAGGTCACCAGCAAATTGTTTGCTAAAACTTTTATCTGAAACTTTTGTGATGGGGCACAACCCTGAAAAGATGTCAGGGGATTCAGGACTTTTGGACACCCTGTATAGATTTTCGGTCCAACTAGCCAGTATTTCTTATATAAACGTAATGTGAATGTTAAATAGCTTAATCTAAATAAAAGACTATGATTGTGTTACAAATGCTGATGATTGTGTTCCCCTCAAGATTCAATTAAACAGGGTTGTGGAGTGGTGCGATTTAAATTATTTAAATTTAATGCGAACACGTATAATAAATCCCATTTCACTCAGCTTGACATTTTAACAAAGACAAAGGGTTTACTTTGACAATAAAAGCTTTGTTAAAATGAAACAACCACACGTTTTGTGCTCTAATAAGGAATATTCTTGACTTGTCCAATAAGAATCATGTAGGTAGGCAATGTGATTCCTTGTTCCATGCCTTGTTTAAGTAATTTTCGTAGGAGCAAGAAGCCGATGCTCCTTACTTGTATGTTATTTCAAGTGCGATGAATTATCGCAGAACCGGCATTTATCTTTTGGTACCTTTTTTCAAACGTTAAAATATTTTATAATTGCGCGATAATAATTAAGCCTGTGACGCCACTATAAACGCATAACCCTTAGATTCTCCAGAGTTTAGAAAGCAATTGTAACCTGAGGGGTTTTTTCTTTATTTATCTATATACTGTTATGACCAGTATTATAACGATACTGGATTTCAAAAGAGTTTACTATTAACGTCTCGAAAGGGAGTTTATAATTTGTATCATCTACATTTTAATTAATACGTGGGAATTCAGAAATGTTATACGTTCAGAGAGTGACTTCCAAACACTTACTGTACGTCGCTCAAGGAGAATGTAATGCAGTGGTTGATTGTATAGGGTGACACTTAAGTTGGTGGAACAAGAAAACACCAAAACTTTCCAGGAAGGGTTAAATTGAATTTTTCATTTTCTAAACAAATCTCATACTTCAAAATATATCAACACAAGTTAGTGAAACACATCCTGAGGAAGGGTCAGCTCTAAACCAAGTTATTGTACAAGACTAGTTCTTGTTAGCGTTCAAGCAAAATAAAATTAAAAATTGGGTTGAAATGGCTTAACTATACCATGTCAATACCTAACTGACTGAATTTACAATTGTATGGATAATTTTGAGACTAAACTGAACTTACAAATAACCATACACCTTTCTCTTGTGACCCCGTATAGCAACACGGGACAGATTAGTCAATCTCATTTAATTTATTCTTATAGCTTGGAAAATTCGCCTAAAAACCATCTATTTGATCTATTATTATTTTCCTCATAACATTCTAACAATTTATTTAAATATCTTGGAATTCCTACGTCTTTTCGAATATAATTCGCAAATTATTAGAAATATCAATTTCTTCACCATGGGCTAAACCGACGCAGTTAGTCTATACCACATGCCCAGCACATGGTCCCGACGATCTAAGTCCACTTGTTCAAAAACATTGCTAAATCTCATGAGGCCTTCTCCGAAGAACGGCTTTGCAAATTTATTACTCCCGGTGACAACAGGCACCAGTTTCTCAACGACTTTATGGCGACGCTAAACCTACTTGAAAACCCTTAACTTTTCAATAATTATTGTTGATTAAATTGGCCCATTCATCCCGAAAACTAACAAATAATCTGTCACGAGTCTTTTGTTACACAATTTTTACACAATAAATAATAACTTTTTTCTATGTATCTATTTTCCCATTATTGGAACGAAATAAAATTAAATATAAGCGATCTTTCAAGGTATGTTTTAATGAAAATTACTCCGCCCATTTTATGCATTACGAAATTTCCTCTGCACTTTGCGCTAAGCCCACATTCGTCCGCATTAAACTACAAAAATCCCTTATAACTAAAGTGCATTAACGGCGTTCTAACCCCGGCACGCTTAAGTGCATACCCCAATAACAAGCGGGGAGTCCTTTTCATTTCATCCGCTTCCGCCCGACTGCCTTTATTAATTTTGCCTTTCTTTCATTCCAGGACCTCCGCGTGCTCGAGCTGCGAGGGTGCGGAATCAAAAGAATAAACACTCAACTCTACCACTTGCTGCCTTATCTCTCTCATCTGGACCTGGGGAACAATCGATTCCAGTTCCTGGCCGAGGACGAGTTCCAGGACCTGCACCGCCTGCACAGCCTCAAGCTAGACGGCAACTTGCTGCCCGTCATCCTGGACAAGACCTTCGTCAAGCAGCAGCAGTTGAAGTATCTCTGCCTCGCCAGGAATAGGTTAGCTAAGATAACGGACGCCGCTTTTGTCAATCTGACGAACCTGGTGGAGCTGGACATCAGCTTCAACAGGATGAAGAAGCTGGACAGCGTGGCGTTGTCCCATTTGGCGGATACTTTGCAGAAGTTGCTGATCAGCGGCAACAAGTTCCCTTGGAGTTTGATGAAACCTATTTTCCAAACAATGAACAAGGTTTGGTATTTGGAGATTGCTCAAATGAACCTCAGAAGCATCCCTGAGAGGTTCCTACCAGACAGGATTAAGAATTTGAATGTTTCTTGGAACAATATAACATCTGTAAGTGTGCAAGCGTTTCCCAGGCACCTACAGGACATTGATCTGTCACACAATGAACTCAAAGGATTAAACGATAGCGTTATAATAAAACTAGAGACTTTAAAGCATGTGAACTTGTCCGGTAACCCTTGGACCTGCAGTTTATGTCACATTACCTCAATATTGTTTCGCGTGAACAAAACGGAACTTTTTAAAAATTTAACATGTGCCTCTCCCAAGAGTCTGAAGGGTCTAAAGCTCAGCGCCCTTCGCTTAGAAGACGTGACGACGTGCAGGTCGAAAAACGACGACGATAGTTCTTCAGGTGATAATAAACTAAGTTTGCTCATAGGGTTAATATGTATTGTGATTCTTGCGATCTTATCGATAATTTTCGTTGTGTGTTCGTGTGTGAGAAGACACGCCAGGAACTTGCAGAGGCAGCAAAAAAGAGCGGCCGAGGAAGCTGAGAACAGTCTGAGAAGTGCTACGGCGATATTCTGCAAAGGGGAGATTAGTTTTAAGTTTCCTTTGGACTTGACGGAGAGAAAGATGTCGGTGTCGACCATCGATGAAATCAAGAGGGATTCCCAACAGAGCTTGCCTAACGGGACGGGAACTGGGATTTGAAAGTTGCTCAAAATTTTTGGTAAACTTTGTGGAAAACAGACTGTACGTTTCAAAATTGTCACTGTCTATGATAAAAAGAGCTTGGGCTTAGCGTGATCATTACCACCAAGATTATGAAGCCTCAGTAGTACACTCGTGACGTCACTTCGGTGATCACAGATATATCATTCATTTAATTACACAGACACACAAAATAAAAAAAATATAGGCCGACTATACTTTACTATCTACATGTACAGTTTTACGTTTGAATTTTTCTATTCAAGATCACAGAATTTTAAAAGATCATTTTCAACTTTTTTTCAAAATAGTTATATAGGAACAACCAGGAAGCGTAACTAGTGTCAAATTCGTGTTTAGCGCATCAACTTGGTCAAGTTATTCGGTTAGGCAGGCCCAGTAGGACTAACGAGTATTCAGCACATCAAAATACTTAAGATTATGGATTTATCCGGTCCAAGTAAACTTTTAAAAACATTGCTGATGCCCATTATTCGGCTTTTCCAAGATCGTTCGGGATTTTTAGTCATTTTCTAATAATAATAATAATAATGCATTTATTGCCCAATAGAACAAATGTTGACAAAAAATGACAAAACAGTATAGACAAAATATAAAAAAAACATAATTCTAAATAAATACACAGATATATAGACTACAAAATACGTTCTAGTTTCTACAATATCAGTAAATTAAAAATTCAATTTCCTCAGATAACAAATATTAAATTATAATTATTTGCCATGACATACATGGGAGATTTTAGAAGTACGTTGGTTTTAGCATTCCCACAATAGAACATTCAATCAGCACGAGACCCATGTCTAGGAACTTGTATATTGAAGGAACCCAGTAGATATGCTGAGTCAACACCGACATGAAAAAGTTTAAATAAGAAAAATAAACCATTGAGTATTCTTCTACTCTGGAAAGACTGCATTTTGAATCGATCTAACAGCAGCCTATGTTCATATCCTCTGTTTGGATAATAACCATCAATTGGAAAGCTTAAAAATTTAACAAAACGACGTTGAACTTTTTCAAACTTGTTAGTATGTATCTGTAAGGGTACCATATAAAACTGCAGTATTCTAATTTAGAACGAACTAATGAGTAAACTATTTCAATGCAGTAACATTATTAAAAAAACCTGAATTTATGACTATTTAACTCAAAGCTCTATTAGCCGCATTTATAATTACATTGATATGTTCAGTGGAGGACAGTCTATTGGCATATATTACACTAAATCCCTAAAATTATCGCAACGTGCCAGTAAATTTTCAAGGGTGTAGTTAAATATTAACGGTTCTTTTTTTGGAAATAAATTAGCAGACCTTACACCTTATCTATATTAATAGGTAATAATTGATTCACAGCCACACAAAAAAAAAGTTGGGTATACTTTTTTTGCGACATATATTTTTCGTAGTAATTTGGCCTCCTGAACACGAATCTGGGATCAGAATTGGCCCATCACGTCACAATTTTTTTCCTAACCTCAAAAAACTTGTGAAAAATAGTAAAAATTGATGAAAATTTACTGGGAAAATTTGGAAAAAAATTTATTTCCACATCAAATAGTACATTTTTATGTAAAAGACTCTGCTGAATTCAAATCCACTGTCAGAATTGAGCTAGAACGTGTGGTTTTTTTTCTAACCTCAAAAAACCGAGCAGGAATCGCTATTTTCAAATTCTGAGCGGATTTTGACCAGATTTTGTATAAAGGGGTTTTTTGGGTCGCTGATTACGAATATGAATTCACATTGTAAAAATTCAAGATGGCTGATCCAATATGGCGGGTGTACTTTTTTGAAATCCACCGATTTCAGTAAAATTTGGCATCATAAGGATTGCTGGTTGATCTCACCTTCATTAATCACACATCTGGAGCCAGATTTTCATAAATCAAGGTAAAAGATTCCACTCCGTCTAAAAATGTGACTTCGCTTAAAAAAATGACTTAAGGACTCTACACATGTAATGATGTGTAGTGTGATGTGCTTGTTTCCATGGGACAAGACAAAAAAGTTTCTACTTTATTCTTTCATTTATTTAGTCGTGCATGGGCTTATGGTTTTCCAATCAGATTTTTTTAACTACTATGCAGTTTTCCTATGGCATTTAGATGCTTTTATTTCTTAATAATTTTAAAGTTCAAGGAAAAGGACACATTACTGCCACACAGCACATCACTGCATCTGCTTATGCCTTCAATCTAAAAATGTGACTTTGCCGAAAAAATGCCGCCTACTCGGCCTAAAATTATGACTCTGCCTACAAATTTTACCTTGATTTATGAAAATCTGGCTCCAGATGTGTGATTAATGAAGGTGAGATCAACCAGCAATCCTTATGATGCCAAATTTTACTGAAATCGGTGGATTTCAAAAAAGTACACCCGCCATATTGGATCAGCCATCTTGAATTTTTACAATGTGAATTCATATTCGTAATCAGCGACCCAAAAAACCCCTTTATACAAAATCTGGTCAAAATCCGCTCAGAATTTGAAAATAGCGATTCCTGCTCGGTTTTTTGAGGTTAGAAAAAAAACCACACGTTCTAGCTCAATTCTGACAGTGGATTTGAATTCAGCAGAGTCTTTTACATAAAAATGTACTATTTGATGTGGAAATAATTTTTTTCCAAATTTTCCCAGTAAATTTTCATCAATTTTCACTATTTTTCACAAGTTTTTTGAGGTTAGGAAAAAATTGTGACGTGATGGGCCAATTCTGATCCCAGATTCGTGTTCAGGAGACCAAATTACTACGAATAATATATGTCGCATAAAAAGTATACCCAACTTTTTTTGTGTGTGGCTGTGTATTGTTCTCACACCATCTACTTACAAGATCTACCTGCTCTTGCGGTATTAAATAATCTTTCAAACTAGATACGTTCAGAAGTAGTTTCAAGTCGTCGGCAAAAAATAGATGATTAGATTTTAGACACAGAGATAAATCATTAATATATAAAATAAAAAGAGTTAGCCTAAATTTGGCCCTTGGGGTACTCCAGATGTCGCTATAAAATTGTCATATTTAAATCCGTTGTATAGGACATTTAGTTCACGTTGAGAAAGATATGATTTAATGAGAAGGATCAGATTATCGTTTAAACCAAACAAACTTAACTTATTAAGAAGTATGCCATAATTAACTTTGTCAAAGGCCTTCGAGAAATCTGTATACACCGCATCAACTTGTCCCGTGTTATCCATATGATATGCTGTAGTTTGAGTATATTGAGCTAAATTGGTTACAGTAAATCGTCTATAATCCTTGACAATACTAAAGATTAGAGTATATAGAGGAATCTCTAAAAACCTTTGCGAAGTTGGACAAAATTGCAATAGGACGATAATTCCTCAAATTCGCGGGATCGCCGCTTCTAAGTATAGGACATATTCTTGTTACTTTCCAAATATCGGAAAAAGTTGCTGAAAAGACTATAAGATTAAATAATTGTAGTAGTGGTGTAATTAAAATTCCCGAGCAATTCTTTATTAGGAAACTGGGAATTTGATCATCTCCGTATGTCTTTTTATTTTTCAGCTTGAAAATAGTGCGAATATCATTCTTAGTAAACTGAAACAAGTTAGAACTAGACTGATAGATGTAATTTGATAGATTTAAAGCATATCGGTGGCAAAACAGGCGAAAAAAAAATGACAAAACCATTGACTACACCGTTGGGATCATTATCCAAGAAAACTTCATTTGGTATTCGGGAACTGCGTTTTTTACTGTGAATAAATGACCAAAAATTTTTCGGATCATGTTTAAAATTTATTTGAATGTTAGTGAGATAATTTTTATAAGCAACTGAAATATCCGTTTTATCAATAATTCTCAAACGTTTAAACTTATAAAAATGATACATACTACGACACTTTTTAAAGTTATTATGATGATATGCTTCTAGTTTTATGTTATTAATTATTTGACTAGTGTACAGAGATGGGTATTTTCTTTTAAACTTCTTATATACAGCAATCCACTGATCAAATAAATCATAAGCAGATAGAGTAGATTTTTAGGGATTTACTCGAATTATGTCGTTGTTAATGTGAAACTAATGACAAATACATATGGACAGTGGTAGTGAGATCTCCAGGTCAGCCCACTTTTTTATTTTGTGTGCCAGTCTTATTTATTATCATTCCACAGCTGAAGTATGTATTACATATTATGCGAATGTAACTAAGGCTTTATATTATAGGTGATAATGACATGATCTACTTTCCTCTTCCATAAATCTCATTAAAAGAATGTGGGAGTGATTTTTTTCTATCAAAAATAGAATATTGAATTGACTGGTTGTCTGTCGCTCTGATGGGTTTCCCCACATAAAATCCGTAGCCAAAGACGGGCATCACGTGGGATCGGGTTGTTTTAAAATATAAAAAACCAAGTGGGCCGGGACGGATTTGTNTCTTTTACATAAAAATGTACTATTTGATGTGGAAATAAATTTTTTCCAAATTTTCCCAGTAAATTTTCATCAATTTTTACTATTTTTCACAAGTTTTTTGAGATTAGGAAAAAATTGTGACGTGATGGGCCAATTCTGATCCCAGATTCGTGTTCAGGAGGCCAAATTACTACGAAAAATATATGTCGCATAAAAAGTATACCCAACTTTTTTTTGTGTGTGGCTGTGTATTGTTCTCACACCATCTACTTACAAGATCTACCTGCTCTTGCAGTATTAAATAATCTTTCAAATTAGATACGTTCAGAAATAGCTTCAAGTCGTCGGCAAAAAATAGATGATTAGATTTTAGAGACAGAGATAAATCACTAATAATTAAAATAAAAAGAAGTGGCCCTAAATTTGACCGTTGGGGTACTCCAGATGTCATTATAAAATTGTCAGATTTAAATCAGTCGTATGAAACATAATGGTTCACGTTGAGAAAGATATAATTTAATGAGAAAAATGAGATTATCGTTTAAGGCAAATAAACTTAACTTATTAAGAAGTATGTTATAATTAACTTTATCAAAGGTCTTCGAGAACTCTGTATACACCACATCCCTTGTTATCCATATTATATGCTATATACTGAGTAAATTGAACTAAATTGGTTACAGTAAATCGTCTATAACCCTTGACAATATTAAAGATTAGAGTATATAGAGATATTTCGAAAACCTTTGCGAAGTTGGACAAAATTGCAATAGGATGATAATTCCTCAAATTCGCGGGATCGCCGGTTCTAAGTATAGGACATATTCTTGTTACTTTCCAAATATCGGAAAAAGTTGCTGAAAAGACTATAAATACTTGTAGTAGTGGTGTAATTAAAACTCCCGAGCAATCCTTTATTAGGAAACTAGGAATTTGATTATCTCCGCATGTCCTTTTGTTTTACAGCTTCAAAATAGATGTGCAAATATCATTCTCAGTAAACTGTAACAAGTTAGAACTAGACTGATAGATGTAATTTGATAGATTTAAAGCATATGTATCATCGGGGGCAAAAACAGAGGAAAACCATTTGTCAAAACCATTAATTATACCGGTTGGGATCGTTATATTGATCATTATCCAAGAAAACTTCATTTGGTATTCGCGAACTGCGTTTTTTACTTTGAATAAATGATCAAATCTTTTCGGATCATGTTTAAAATTTATTTGAATGTTAGTGAGATAATTTTTATAAGCAACTGAAATATCCGTTTTAACAATAATTCTCAAACGTTTACACTCATAAGAATGATACTACGACACTTTTTAAATTTATTATGATGATATGCTTCTAGTTTTATGTTATTAATTATTTGACTAGTGTACAAAGATGGGCATTTTCTTTTAAACTTCTTATATACAGGAATCCACTGATCAAATAAATATTACAATCTTCTATAGAATGCTTCACAAGCAGAGTTAACATCAGTGTAATCTCTTAAAAATTGTTAGTATGTAACAAAGCAAGATAGAGTAGATTCTTAGGGATTTACTCAAATCCTGTCGTTGTTGATGTAAACTAATGACGAATACATATGGACAGTGGTAGTGAGATCTCCAGGTCAGCCCACTTTTTTAATTTTGTGTGCCTCTCTTATTTATTATCATCCCACAACTAAAGTATGTATTACATATGCGAATGTAACTAAGGCTTTATATTATAGGTGATAATGACATGATCTACTTTCTTCTTCCATAAATCTCATTAAAAGAATGTGGGAGTGATTTTTTTCTATCAAAAATAGAATATTGAATTGACTGGTTGTCTGTCGCTCTGATGGGTTTCCCCACATAAAATCCGTAGCCAAAGACGGGCATCACGTGGGATCGGGTTGTTTTAAAATATAAAAAACCAAGTGGGCCGGGACGGATTTGTTTGATTTTATTTTAGCTGAAATATATCGAATGCCTGCGGATTTGTATGACTTGGCAAACTATTCGGAGGGTCAATCTCTCTGCTTGTATAAAGCAAACAGATATTACGGTTTGGCGGGGATGTAAAGATTGATATCTTGTTTACACATTTGTTCAGGGCTTTTCTTTTTACCGTTCCGAGCATAAAACCTGATGGAGCCAACTTGTCCTGGGAGGGTTTACAAAACGCTTTGAAACCTTAGGACAGAACCCTTATTGAACACATTCTTCTAAAAATTTTGAGGGCTTAAATGAAGCGTCTGAAAAAACATATAACACTGACGTATATTATTCTATACTAAATCCAAATATTCTTTCTGTGTGCGACTAGTGATAACTTTCAGTCCTTGAAACAATGCCCTCAAGGGGCAGGGGTGGCAGAATTAGATTCACAACTGTTATATACAGCTGTAACTGTCAGTAACAGATTATCAATCAGTAACAAGGCCTCGAACTTGCAATTGAAATTATAGGGTCTGTCATCTAACTAGAAGGTAAATTTGGTGATTTCACAATACTGGGTGTTTCACATCTGAAGGCGTTACATAAATAAGTAATATTTCTAGATTGTTTTAGAAATGTATCTGTTTGTACTTACTTTCATAAGGTGAGTGTATCTGTGGCGCAAAATAAAAAAAAGAAAATGGATGTAATTTCAAAGCCAGAAATTTTAAACAACCATGGGTTATTGGAAACTAAAATGTTTAACTTTGGTATTGTTTTTTTTATTTATTGAGTATTTTGCCACCTGTCAATAATTTAAAAATTAATGAAATATACTCTTGCGTCAAGAGAATAGTTTTACCTGAACAAAACTCTCACACTGAAAAGAACAGACAAATAAAAAATAAAAATAGGGTATCTGAAGTTCGATTGTATGGGCTTACTGTGAGGATACAAAAAATTTAAATAAAATTTGGGACACGTGGTGTTAAATGGGATGAGGTAAGCTCCATTTTCAATTGAATGTATTATCTTTGGTATTTAACAGAAACAACTAATGACGTCATCAATTATATTTTTTCCAGAAACATATAATGTTTTTCCTGTTAAAAAGCTCTCTTTTTTCTAATAAACTTTTATTAGAGAATTTTTTCTGTATGAATATAAAATAGCCTATGTTACTCCGAGGAGATGTAGCTTTCGGTAAAATTGGTCGAGTAGTTTTTGAGTTAAATCGTAACAAACAAAAAATCAATCAACTTTCATCTAATACGACCCTAATATTAATTTTAAAATAATTCACGATGTATAAACACACTAAAGACAACAAACGAACTCAAAACTAAAAATGCAAAACCTTTAAATTTAAAACAATATAGGTAACTACCAACAATGTGAAAACAAAACGAATTAAATTAAAGTACCTATGTTCAGGACTATCAATTTTAATTAATAAGTAAGTAGTTAGGTATCTAACTACCTAAAGAAAACAAACACGAAACAAAAATGCGACTATGAAGTTTCAAATGATTCACAATAAGAAAAAAACAAACAAATTATTAAAACTCAATGAAATAAAAGTATGTTTGCAAGTATCTATGTATGTTCCGACTACCTAAAGACAACAAATACAAAACAAAAATGTGACCTTAAAATATCGAACGCAATTATAACTTTCCAACAACACCCAGAAAGAAAACACAGTCGTCAATCGTCACCTCCATTCGCGCCAAGTCAGTTTATTAAAGGATCACGCTCGCGTTATCGTTCGGCTTATTAGCTAAACAGTAGGCAAGACGGTGCGGGGGGAGGGTCGGCGATCGCATCAAGCGAAGCGAGGCGCTTGAATTTTATTCTCGCGTCCGTAATTTTTTTGTGATTACTCCTAACATATTCATTTAAATTATATGATGTAAAAGAGTAAAATAATGTGCATGAAATGCTTAAAGCCTCTATTTAAAATGATAAGGATTAATACCGTATTTGTGTAAATAGCTTTTATATTACCGCTTTATAATTGCCAATTTTTTAAAGTATTAAAATGGATACAGGTAGAGTCAAATGAAATACCACCTAAAAATCACATTAGCTGTGGAAGGATCAAGTAGTCGTTGGAAAATAATTGAATGTTCGTTGTTTGCATAAATGTCACAAAATACTTGTCATTACTCAATACGAACGTCAAACGTATAACTTTAGTGCTCATTTTTTTAAGTTTAATTATTGTTATCATCACCTTTTGTTTTAACTGTAGGTATTAAAGAATTATCGAGTTTAATCCTTTTATTTATTCTTAATGACATTTATGCACTTTAAACAATGAACATTCGATTATTTTCCAACGACTACTTGATCCTTCCACCGCCAATGTAATTTTTAGGTGGTATTTCTTTTGAGACTCTTTAGGCTGATATTGCATATAACTTTTAAACGGAAAGTAATACAGAAAAATGTCTCTAATAATAGTTTATTAGAAAAAAGAGAGCTTTTTAACAGGAAAAAAATTTGGGTATGTTTCCGGAAAAAATATTATTGATGACGTCATTAGTCGTTTCTGTCAAATCCAAAAAATAATACTTTCGATTGAAAATGGAAAGTTTAATTTAAAAAATGTACTAACAAACAGTTAATATAATAAGATTACATTAAAAAACAAAAAATTTGAGAAATTAAGAATTTGCGATCACGCTTGGGAAAATGATCATAAAAATCAATGGAGTTCGACTAAATTTTTGGAGAAAGAAAATGGTACCGCTAAGCAACAAATAGAAAAATTGTGACAAAAACAAACGAAAAAGAACTACCAAAATAATTAAAAACGACAAATTATTAAAAATTCAGAAAACAAAAACGGATTTATATTCGAAATTGTATTTTTTTTGTATTTTGTGTCTGTCTGCTTTCTTCATTATGGGATTTTTGTTTAGACAAAACTCTTTTCATAAAAATAACCTTTGAATGATTCATTTGGCGTAGGTATATATCTGATTAATTAATTTAATTTTTACATATTTGACAGAATACCTTATAAATTAAGAAAACAATCAAATAAAGTGTCAGTTCTTCTGTAGAGAAGAGACTCAGAAATGTCCATATCACCTTTTTGATGCTTTCTGTTCGTCGTTCACATTGTTCTTGAATTCAACATTGTCCAGGTGATAACATAAAGTTATTGTTAGTCAGTAAACTTTAAATAGTTCAGTTATTTTTGTCTTTGTAGAAAACACTACCCTTTTTCTTGTGAAAAAGAATTATATTAAATACATCCTTGAAATGATCTTCATTTTGAAAAGAAAAATTAATAATCAAAAATTAAATTACGATTAAAAAAGTGTTCTGAAATATTAGGCTCTGCTCCAATGTTGCAAAGAAAATCTATTGACTGATAAAAGAATCATAAACCATTTATGTTTCAAAGCGTTTTGTGATTTTAGAGGCATAAACTTTGTTATACCCTTCACAAAAGGCCAATTAAATAATGTATCGATCCTTAGGCATTGCCTTTTCAAATATATGTTCATATTTGAAACGGTTATTTTTAATTTCCAATCGCTGCTGGAAACAGAATCAGAAATAATTTTGACATATTAATTAAAAACATTTATTTTCTGTGCCAGTTTTTTAAATGTCAAAATATAAGATACTAATTACGAATAAAAAAATATAATTTAACAGGTGTCTATCATATTTCAAGAGAATTGAATGTGTTATTATATTACATAGATATTTGCTTTTAACCAAAACATGGCAACTCCATTATACAAAAATTAAAATAATAATTTAATACTGCGTAAATTCACAGCCATTGTAATACTATTTCCACATAAAATATAATCGTAATTTTAATGAGGAGTTATAATATTTTTAACATGCAAAGTTTATACTGCAAGCGTTTTGAGGAGATCCAACATGAATTTGCTTTCACATCAGTATTCATATTTCATATTCCACAATAAGATCCGAGTTTGTAGAATGCAACGTTGAATTTTCTCTCGATCGGTAAATAGGTTATGATAATGGACCTGGAATGGTGCAATATGTGTAAATTTTTCGAAAATCGTAGTCAAACAGTACGAGTTCATTACGAACTTCGACTTGCTGAAATTTTATTTTTCTTTTCGCATTATTTGTCGGCGCAATCTTTCAATATTTGTACTTGCACTCCGTTGCATTACGGGGTGTTGCATGGCGTACCGGACAAACCGTCTCGAATAAACAGCGACTCATCGCTAAATAAAATACTTCTTACTGATTGAGGATTTGCTTGAATCCACTGGCAAAAACATATCCGTGAAAGTAAGTTATGCCATTCCAGATGTTGAATCTATTGCTACAATATGTAATCTTCGCCATATTCTTCAATAAAGAACATTTGTACGTGCTAAAATTCTTCTGGTACTTAATTCTGGAGTGTCTTCAATTTATGTGGAAAATATTTTCTTGCTCAATCAAATTTTGCTGCTCAGGACGTTCAAAGTTGACGTTGTTGGAAATGAACCATGTTCTTGCTCAATCAAATGTTGCTGCTTAGGACGTTCAAAGTTGACGTTGTTGGAAATGAACCATGCCTTCGCAGATGTCGAAACACAGAATCAAGTGCTTGACAATGCGGCACTCTTTTGTTTGGAAATCGTCGTTGATAGTCTCTACGAACAGCTCGCGAATTTCCATCACAAGATCCGTAAATGTAAATTATGTCGACATATTCTTCGTTTGAAAGCACAGAAATTGTATTATTTAGAAACACATTCACACAGTTTAATATACAGGGTGTGTCAGTTTTTTATGGTAGGATTTTAACAGTTGATAGAGAATCTATCTTTTAATAAGAAAAGTTCCTATAAACATAGGTTTAAAACGCTTTGTTTGTGAGATATAGGGTGTAGAAAACAAACATTAAGAATTTTTCTTAATATCTCTAAAAGACCAACATATATTAAACCGAAATTTCGCATGAAAAAACAAACAGAACTTAAAAAAAGAACTAATTGACACACACGTTACACAATGTTTGTGTTCTTATGTCAACGTTATCACATTTAATCGTTTTTGTTGATTTTGAGGATACATCATATTTTTCTTATTACAAATGTATTACCAATATCGTTGGAACAGTTTCATGCCAAATGAATTTAACCAAAAACCGTTCATTTTATAAAAAATTTAAAGAGAGCTGTTTTGTTCAGAATTGATTAAAAAATTTAGAAATGATGTTATTTTCCAGAAAAATCCACGGGCGTACGAATTGTTTTTTTTAAAGGGGGCAGTAACCCACCTCAGGCACGTCACTGGTGTGTGAAATGGATAACAGATATCTTTGTTTTATTCACCATAACTAATGTGTCATTAATACCAATTTCAGTTCAATATATGTTGGTCTTTTAGAGATATTAAGAAAAATTCTTAAAAAAATTTTGTTTTCAACACCCTATATCTCACAAACGAAGCGTTCTAAGACCTACGTTTATAGGAACTTTTATTATTAAAAAATGATTCTATATCAACTGTTAAAATCCTAGTACAAAAAACTGACTCACCCTGTATAAACTGACGTTTATAAATTTTGACATGTCAACTATCACTTGTTTTGTTACCTGACATAGCCAGCCAGATTAATATTAAAACGTGATTTCTAAACTTTAAAGGTCCATAGCTCTATGACCATGGATAATTGAACCCATGTATATTATAACTTTTTTATTAAGAATTACCTCAGAGACTTGTTCTTTAAGTTTGTTCGGTACATCATGCAACACTCTGTATAAGTTAAAATTTTAGAAGATACATCTTAAGATTGTGCAAAAAAACACAAAATAAATAAATTATGTTAAATTTCTGATAATGCAATTTAATTAACTGTATAGTTTAATTTTACAAATCTGATTCTGTTTACACACGCAGTGTTTATTCATATCAATCATTTGTTTTGTCATATCTTAGACATACGACACTTAAAAAAAACATTGTAATAATAAGTGTACAGAAATTTGAAACTATATTTTTTTGGTTAACGGTGTGGAATATACAGAGTGGATCATTTAAAGGGCAAAACAAAAATTAGGTGTTTGAAAGGAAATGTAAGGTTCGGTTATCTTTTATATCAACACCGCTTGATTTTTGACATATTATACAATAATATATACATATCTCTTAAGTGGTACACCCTGTATCATTACGTGAAATTAAACTGAAAGGCTCGACTTAAGTGAACGAAAAGGCATATCATTGCAAATATAGTTAAATTAAGATAGTGACTACTAGTGCCTATATTTTGATAAATTGTATGGATGTAAATAATCTTTCTCTTTATGATGTCTAACTGCTCTTTGAGTAACGCTGTAATGTAAGGAGAAAATAGATTTAGTTTTGTTTTTGGGATTGTATAGAGGTCTATTTAGTAGCAAGGCGGAGTACTAGAAACATTTTTCTTTCAGCTGTGGAGACTAAGAAATCTGACACAACTTGAGTAACATCGTCTTAAAAACTGTTTTTTTCTATTTTTGAACTTCGTTTCTTTTCTTCTACATAGATTAATCAGCATCAACAAATCATGATGCCTTAAAATTAATATAGATTATATGGTGACTAAAAATTGGTAGGTTATTAAACTAAGTAGATCAAAATGTTTACAGTATGTGCCATGTTTATTTAAAATTGAAATAAATTAATGTATGGTTGCATCTAGTTTGACAAAGATTTTGTGTAAGTACCTATTACTTATCTAATATTGTTGGTTTCGAAATTGTAATATAATTTTTTATACTTCAAAAATTGATCGAAAGATAGATAAGTGTGGAGAAAATATTAATAGTACCCGACTACCATAGATGTATTGGTCAAAGGAGGGGGGATATTAAGCGCGGTTTTTGGAACATGAGGGCAGTGGATGGTGAGGAATGGGTCCTGTTGAGCTAAAATCAATTGAATTTTGTTTGTTTGGCTATAAAAATCATGTTTTTTTTATTTTCTTTGTCCTTTTTATTTAAATTGTATAACACCAAAAGACAGTACTAGATGAAAGTTTGGAACAAAATTCATACCTTTTATACTGAGTGATTTAAAAAAAAAACGCCGAAACAGGTCGATTTTGTTTTCGAGAGGGGCATCTTGTAAGATGATTCAGTTGTAAACAGGGTGATCCAGAAACATCCTGTATATTTTTTCATATTCGGATAAAGCTTTCTTTTAGGAATATATGATACAAGATTTGATGGGTCTATCTCAAATAACAAGCGAGATATTGCTTGAAAATTACATTTATTTCAAAAAATTATTTAATGTCATTTTTCATAAAAGAAATTGTACTTGGAAACGAAACAAATGCAGATAAATTACCAAATTTAATGTAAAATTTGGTCGATTGAAGTATACCTTAGATTTTATATAACCCCATAGCAAAAATCCAGAGGAGTCAAGTCGGGGGAACGCGGAGGCCACTCAAGAGATCCTATCCGCCCTATACATCTTTCAGGAAATGTATCATCAAGATATTGCCGAACTTCTAAGCCAAAGTGAGGTGGAGCTCCATCTTGTTGAAACCAAATATTTTCGTGGCGTATATCGCCGTCTGCAGCGTTGGGGAAAAGAACTGCTTCAGCCGGCACCAACTCCAAACGCAGAAAATCTAAATATCTAGCAGCAGTGAGGTTTTATTAAAAAAAAGTAAGGACCTAAAAATAGCGTTCTTATGATACCTACCCATACATTTAATTTGCTTTTACGCTGACTGTGGAATTCTTGCGACCAATGGGTATTGTCATTTGATCAATATCTACAATTATGGCGATGTACTGAGCCATTTAGACAGAAGGTGGCATCGTCAGAAAAAATTATGTTACTTAGAAAGTTTGGATTTTCATCACACCTTAACGTTAGTTGTTTACAAAAGTGCAACCGGCGGTTTGGGTCATCCTCATTTAATTCGTGTATCAGCTGGACTTTATATCCATGATACTTCTGTACGAAGCAACTTTACAACATAATATTGTTGTTTAGGGCTAGTTGTATTGTTGATTGATGAAGATTTTCTTGACCTTGACGTGTACTATCTCTTACGCACCCAGTCTCTTACAACTGTATACAACTTAATCATGCCCTGAAGATACCCCTCCCGAGAACAAAATCGATCTGTTTCGGCGTTTTTTAGAAATCACAGTATAAAAGTTATAAATTTTGTTCCCAACTTTATCATCACGCTCTTTATAGTGGTAATATTTAATACTCTTTACCAAGATCTAGATAGGGTCTCTTCAATACAAAGTCAGAATAATGTCTTATTCGTTTTAGTGATAGAAATCAGTGAATTCTTTACTGGATATAATGTCTGATAATTAGATTAAATTAAATATAAATTTGCCATTGCTTGAATGGTACTAGTATAAGTCAATTATGGTATAGTTAATACCTATTTAAAAAAATAGTGGAGAAATATGAGGTCATTGAAAATACAGTACCAGTTTTTCCCTGTAGGGTTGCTATATTTAGTTCATTTGACCTTCTTATGTTAATTCTGATCAAAAAATACCCTATAAAAGTTTGACAAGCGCATTTCTAGTATTCTATCATTTTCCAATTTCTGTCAATCCTTTACATTTTCTATTACAATCTGTTATATTGTTTGTAGTACTTGAAGATTATTATTATGTCCATTATTCTGGTGGAGAAGACGTATCCTTTTAGAATATACTTGAGGCGATTCTTTCTCTAACCTACGACAAAAGTTGAAGGGGTGAATCCTCGTTTTTTTTTCAATATGTTATCTTTTGAAATATTCAGAAACTATGTTTAGTATATTCTGTCCAGGAAGTGACCTATTTGGAGCATCTTTGATTACAGCCTCTGATGAGGGCGATAGTGCAACGGAGCATCCATTATCTGCTGAAATCATCAATATTACGAAGTATTAAACGGTCGTCGGCCTAATTCCCGTCCTTCCTGTGTGAAAATTAATTACCCGGTGCCCTGATGTGCACCAATTCCCTCGTGCACCGGCGTCGGCGTGGTCAAGCTTAAGGCGACCGTACACGATGAGATATTCATGTAAAATTACTCGCCTTGCTACAAATTTGAGCGAATATTTTACCTTTTTTCCTTACAGCGTTATTCAAGTGTTTTCTTTATGTACGCGATATCAATATTCCGAAATATGCATTGAAACGCGCACAAAACTCAGTGGCTTGCAAGCGTTATACGTTTATTTCTAATTGATCTGTAGCACACCGCTCTGTACTATGTGTTTTTATTTGAATGGGACCATATACGATGTGTTTAGTTCATAAATGTTGGACGTTCATTGTGATGTTATGTTTTTGTACAGAATTTGTATGATAGTGTACATAATTATTGTTATAAATTTTAATAAAGGTTTAATACGAATCTCGTGCTTTATTTGTTACACAATACACGCCTTATGTCATGTCAGGTAAACATTTTGAGGAACTTACCTACTATTACAACATTTTGATGGTCGCTGGTTTCTTATACAAATATGAAATGACAGGTCAAAGAATTTGGCTGGTGGATTTCATTAATAAATTAACCTGCTGTTCCTACTGATGTGTCTGTACTATGGCTAGAGTATGAGGATTATTTATTTGTTATCCTTTTTATGAGATTCATTGTTGTATATTTCAAATAACCAACTTATGAATTATGGCTTTCTTGATTCGATATTATTAAATTTGAGGCAAGTTATAAATAGTAGCTTATTTTTATAAAATTTGTTTAATAACTGCTTTGATTTTGTGTCACTATTAGAATATTTTAACATCATGGTTTGCTTTCAATATAAAATGATACCTGTTATTTTCCAGAATACATACAGAACACAAGGCAGATTTTTATTTTAACAAGGATTTTGTGCAAAAACCATATTACTGGTCCTCTTTATAAGAATTTTCCAAAACTTTCCAACATAGTATATAATAACAATAATTTTCATACTAAAAAGATTAAATTACCATAATGCAACAATTTTCAAATCAAAAATTCCATTGATATTCTGAAGTTAATCTAAAAAAAGGAAAAATAAACTTTAGTATAGTCTTTCCGATCTCCATTGAAAAACCAAGAGGTTGGCAGTATGTACCAGATTCGGTAGCTGACGCAGCAACTCGGCATTGAAATATTTTAAAAACTTGTTCCCATATTTATTTAGCTATACCCATATACAAGTCTGGTCGCCCAGTTGAAGAATGAGCGCGCATGCAAACGCGGCACAAACACAGCCACACTGGGCGACCTGGCCATAAATTCAGTTGTCAACAAATGGCCTAGCAATGCAGTGCAGCAATGCAGAATTTGGTGTGATTCAGGTAATTTTAATTTATTATAGGCACCTTCTATTAATCATTCATATTACAATTGTGAAAGGGAGAAATAAGAGGGATATTATTTTTACCAGGTAATATTATTGCAACATGGAATTTTGGAGACCTTTTGAAATGGAACAAAACGAAATTTACCATCAATATAATAAAATCGTTTGAAGACGAAAATAATTTTAAAATATGTTGTTGGTCAAATGAACATTAATAAAAATTTTCTACACATTCTATACAAATTATTGTAATTTTTTACCTTTAGTAGAAAACTTTTTTAGGGACGCCTATGAAGCTCATTAAATTTTATTGCTAGGCGTTTTTATACACGTTCAACTGACTTCGGAAAGACTATAACTGCAATAGATACACATAAACATGAAATTTTAGAATAAAATGAAAAAAGTTAAGTGTTGAGTAGGTGCGAAAAATCGAAACTCAAAAAACTTGAATGAAATCAAGTCTGTTTTATATATTGAGAAGTGTAGAATTATTTTTAGATTTTAAGAAGGATAATCCAGACACTAGGTGGCTCAAATAAAATAGGACGGAGACAACCAATAAGGACTAATAGTTCAGTCATTGTAGACATGAAACACCCAATTTCGGGATAAAAATACTATTAAAAAGTCAGGTTTCTGCGCACAACCAGGCGCGCAGCGCGTATGCGCCGCCTCACTCTCCCCACTCGTTCGCTAGACCGAGTAATAGAACGCATCGCCGCTATCTTCTTTTTCCAATTAAATAGTTGAATTCATCTTAATGTAAATGTAGGATATGAAAATATAGCTCTCTCTAAATTTCGGCTCTTAATATTAATAATAATTAGAATCGCATCAGCGATTAAATAATAAAAAAATATATCTTAGCTTCTAACGAACTTAGAACAACATTTTCTTTAAATTAGAGGTTATTACTTCATTTTATAATAATTACCTATTTTGACAATTTAATAAATATTAACATTTTTTCAAAGTTATTTTTAAACAAATTAAATTTGAAAAATTAAATTCTCAGTAAATGCATAATGTCATTGCAACTATTTAGGTACAAAGGCAACTAATGAGCGAAACTCTACAACGTCTGTGAGTTTGGGAAAAATGAATTGAAAACAGCATCTTCTTAGATAACAAATTCCGCCAACGCCAAACTAATGAAGCTTTCGAGCTGAAATTTTTACCACTTATTAAGGGTGCAAAGAGCTTCAAAGATCCTGAATTACAAATGTCTGCGATGAAAATTGCATTAATTATTAGCAATTGAAGAAAACGGAATTTTCGACCATTTTTGAGCTCTTGCGCATAAACAAATTATCGGAATTTAATCGGACTTTTCATTTTACAGGTTTATTTAATACCTACCTTTTTTATATAAACCTTTTTTCGCTACGAATAATAGTTGTTTTACGCGCGTCAAAAAAACACTTTTCCATAAATTTGACCATTGTTTAAATAAAGTTTCCAAACTAGTCTCGAGTTGATTTTTAGATATTTTGTTTATAACACGTTTCCGAACAATATTCCGCAGAGAAACTTCTAATAATATTTTTTGCCGAAAAAAAGCTGGACTATAAAGCCAATTCAAAGTAAATTAGTTTTAAAAATGAAAAAGTAAAAAAAAATAAATGTCTGGGCAACAGGCAACTATGTTTTTTGAAACGAAACATTTTCCAAATTAGTTTTTTGTCATAATAAAGTTGTAAATTTATAAATATTGTGTTTCAAAATAAAAACTTAGATAAACAAATATATAAAAAGAATATTGAATAAAATACTGAATAAAAAAGCAAGTAACATTTCTTAGAAAAAATTTATCTGTATACTAATTAACAGAAACAAAGTAAGTAAGGCAGTTTGTTATTGACACAAATTTACATTCACATAAAGATTTTAATCACAATATTTCCAAAAACAAAATTCGAATCCTTATAAGAACCATCCCGATTCCCAATGTTATTATTTTGAGTTTGTTTTTATTAATTAAACATAATTTATAATTATTAGTTGTATTATTCCGGTTACATTATTTCTTTATCATTTTAAAATTTCTTTATAACATTTTTTTAATTGTAAGTATATTCAATTTGATTTAATATTATACTGGAATTATATCAGCTCCTTTATTTGTTTCTAGTTCCTAGCACGTTGCTCGAACATCAACACGAAATTCATCCACGACGGCGACGTGTTGGTAATATATATCTGCATTTCGTTGTTACATTTAACTTTACTTTCTTGTAACAGAAGAGGGGTAAAAAAAGCAACTGAAAGACGGTCACAGTAACTGCGAATCATCTATACAAGCGTAACTCTAATGCGCCCATCCATTACATTCCAAACTTTTTGTACCCTTTTCTGAACAATCGCTATTTTCCACTTCGATTTCCTTGATTTATTGTAAATGAAAGTCGTCTCAGGAGATGTGTTTATATCTAGATTATCTGAGGGCCTTTGTTCGGATCGTGGATTATACCCGACTGCAAAAAAAACATTAGAAGGTGGAATTTATAGATACATCGATGCAATAACGTCGGATTAAAGTTATAGCTAGAACATTTCACGGGACTCGATTTTTTGGGCTGTGATTTTTATTGATACGGCTCTAATGGCTTTGGGATACACTTTGGAGGATTAGAAGCTAGCACATTTAACTACAGGCAGTCTAAAATACCTGCTGAGAATTACGTTAGTCAAATTTAACCACTGAGTATTAAATTTTTACTGAATTATTATTTTTTATTATTATTTTACGTCCACAGATACTTCACGTCACTTTTTACTTCACTGATTTATTGTATCCGATTATAGCGGATGTGAAGTGATTAAGTCTGTGAAAAATTTGCGGATATAAAACAATACGGTATCTAGAATGTGTTGCTTTTGTACCAAAATTGAGTTCGCAAAACTATTGTGATGGAAAAAGTACTTCCGACTGGTGTATAATGTTGATGGTAAATTAATATATTTTGATACTAAGATCAAATAATTTAAATTAACAATGAAAAGTTACCATGCTTTAGGAATTTTTTACATAGATATCTTTGAGTTTGAAAAATTAACAGGGAGGTCTATAAATGATCTAAAAATTATTTTGGGGCTATAGAACATCTAAAAATAAGACAAAATAAGATTTAGATTAAGGAAGAAGCTACTCTTGAGGTATGATCTAGTCGTTTCAGGACACCCTGTACATTGAGGAATAGAAGCTGTCTGATCTTGGGACAATCAATTGGATCTCTTAGAAAGGGTGCGCTTTCATTGATTTTTAACAAGAGTACCTTTTTCTGCGTAAAATGACATTTACATTATATTACATACACTGTAAGAAACATAACCTTAAAAAGTAGGGAGAGGTAGTAACTAACGATCTCTAGGACATGGTCTGAAACTAACAACAAAAACACATTTAGCATCTTCAAAAAGTTACCTGTATCAAACTTCAATGCAATATATTCATTTTTGGAAAAAAATAGGGCTAAAATTTAACTATTTAGACCAAATACAAACTTTCATGAACAAAAGATCTATACAGGCTGATTCAGAACTTAAAAAAAAAAAATCTGGATGTACAAGGGACTCTTACAAATACAATTTTGTAAAGAAAAAATCAAAAAGGGCAGTTCGAAAATACATTTCTGCACGACACTGGAAACTGGCCACTGTAAAACCTGACCTTGCGCAATGCGACCGGCATGGCGGCAAAGTATGATAAAAACGGACAAAAACTTGAAAGAATTTCGCAAGGAAATAAATAAATATATATAAATTATAGCACTTATTTTATATCAGTAAATTCAAACGCTATTGTTATTATTAATTAACAAAATTAATTTGTGGTTTTAAATAATAAAATGATTTGTCATACCTGATATTACAATAACTTTCACAATTTTGTCGGCATACGTGTAAACACATTTGGCTTCGTCTTATTCAGTTTCTACGAACTAACACAACATATGTTGTCTTGCTTCACCATAAAACAAATGCTTCACCATAATACAAACGTTGTCTTGCTTTACCTTAAATTAAAACGATATTCATCAACTCCGAGTTGCTATATACACGCAAGCCATTTTTGACACTAACTACTAAAAAACTATTGTCAACACTATCGCAACGACGATTGTAAAATCTGATTTCAGTATACAGAGTCGCTGAGGCCAAGTGGCTCTCCACGCGTATTGTAAATCACGCTAGAGACTAACAGTTGTCCTGCTATATAATAGTTGGAAGTACCTACTACAATTTCAATAATTTTACAAAATTTTTTTTACGATATTGACTCCATTTCTCATGCCGCATCTATTCCCAATTTTTTTTTGATAAGTTATGAATCACCCTGTATACAAAAGTCAACGCCTACCGAGATACAATTCTATCAATATGCCACTATGAAACAAGGGTTTTTCATATAACTTTAAAACCATTGAAGTTAGTGGATTCTTTGTATATATTTTTATTTAATTCCATATACAGGGTGCTATTTTTTGCGGTCCTCATCCCCTTGAACACTCCGTAACTATTTTATACAACTACGTCTATTTTTAACTCAAATCAATGTTGCAATTCAAAATTTTATGCATTAAATGTAATAAAATACATTATGTTTAAAAGTTCCATCCTAATATTTCGAGAAGTGATTCTGCCCGTAAAAATTATTAAAAAAATTATGTACTTCACATCCTAATCTGCTCCCTTACGATACCACAGCTGTTTAAAATTTGTCCTAAAGATAGATTTTACTAAATAGCTTTGGAGTAGCTGTAATACTTTTAAGACATTCGGAAATATGTTCATATGAACTTTTTTTTCTTATTTTTATGAACAATCGTTCTTCGAAATATAAAAATATAATTTTTTAGCACTCTGAACTTCCTTAAATTTAATGCCGAAGATTTTGCATTAAAAGAAATTTTTCCATAAGCGTCAAAAAGTTATGGCATGGTCAAAGGGATAGAAATCCCAAACAAAATGACACCCTCTATGTATTTTTTTACATACTAAATCTTCCTATTTTGATATATCGAGGCCAATTGGTACCTACATTTCAGGGACACTCTGTATGTACAGTCTGCACGATATTTGTTGAGATAGAATTCCAAGAAGACCTCTGCGTCACATTCTTGGAATTAATCGCATTCGACACCAAAGGTAGAAAAACGGTAAACTGTTACAGTAGTTCCGCTAACAGAACTTTATTGGCTTATTATTTTCTTGGGATTCTATCGCTTCACATATTGTACGGTTTGTACTCATCTTCTAATTTTTGTACTAAGTACTTCAAAGTTACAAGCTAATTATGCTTAAAGTAATTCTTCTTTATCCGTACAATCAATTCCAGCAGCATTAGGTATCCGATATTCCTCTACCACAAAACATGGATAATAAATCAGTATAATAGAAATATATTCATGGTTTCCAGTATAAATAAACCATTATTTTTTTCTTTATGACCGCATAATATTGTGAGGGGTCCCGCAAAATTCTAGTCACGTACGCGTATCCTTCTACAATATTCGAAAACTTAGAAAAACGATTTATAATGACTAGGGAACGTGATCCGGGATTATCTTTGGAACGAATTTTTAATGACTAGTTCCTATTCGCCTATTCGCCTATTCGCCTTAACGTCTGTAAAAGTTTACCTTACTGAGATAATTGAAGGTTAAATGTTTCAGTATTTTATTATTTGCTGGTTTAATATTGGCCAAAGAATTTTTCTAGTATCTTTTCGTTCTAAGATTAGTAAAAACTAATCTGAGAATAAAATTGACACTCATAGGTAAGTAGTTTTTATTACATAAACAAGTCCTTTGTCAATGGCGGTATGGGATTTCACCACAGCTGTGGCTAACCTCCATTTCCTTCGGAAGCGTTGGGAACATGATGGGATTCTGCTTAAATTTAAACTGTGATAAGTGACAGTACTACAGTTAACCTAGACTAGATTATTGACACAGATTCATAAATGCAATTACTTACAAATACTTAATTGTTTGTAAAAAATATTTCATACTAATCAGATCTTTATTAATTTTTTATGTTCGTTTTTTAAAACAAAAATAATTTTATAAAAACATAAATTAGTTTTATTTATTTATTTAAAACAGTAAATTATAAAACTATTTATTTGATTAAAAATAATTTCAGATCGTTTTCAGGGGATGAAGTATCATTACCATTAAAGGAACTGACCCCCACTTAAAGTTACACCCTGTATTATGCCACAAATGCAATCTTGCATGCTGTAAAGTACACTCAAAACCATTTAAAATTCAAAACCTTTTTACGAGATTCATTTTAGTTGCCATTACTCTTTCCAGCAACTGCATTAGCCACTTCATATAGCAATTTTCGCCAATTACCTTGTATTTACGACCATCGCGGCATAGTTTTACCTAGAGGCCGGAAAATATTCCTTGCAATTCAATGCAACGTCTGTTTCTCCATTATTGTGAGTAATAATCTCTACAAATCCCCGTCGGTTAATTTTCGAAATGAAACAATCAATTCGCATGGAACAGTTTTTACTCGAAAATTAAGTGTAACGTATTCGTGAGTTTTGGAACACTTATTATAAGTTAATTTAATATTTTAATCAGTATCCTAAGCAATCGTCAATTTCAATAAAATCTTCAGATGCATTTTCTGTTATCTTTAAGTGTTTATAAATGTCGTGTATAGTGGGGAGATATATTCAAGTTCCAAAAGGTTTTTTTTACATAAAGGCACTTTACGAACACTCTCTCATAGACCGACAAATTCGAAAACTAAACTAAAAATTAAACAAATCCATTTACCATCCCGTCATATCGTACCAAGTGTGAAGACAATTTGTAGTTGCCGCCCCTCAAGCAGTATGGCATTTCAACAGAACATCTGAGGCTAACCTTCGTTCCCATCGGAAGCGTTCGGAATATGATGGGATTCTGCTCAACTTCGAACTGTGATAATGACAATAGTATAGGTCAGATAAACTAGGTCAATAACAGAGGTCATCAATACTGAGATTCACAGATTAAATAGTAACACTTCATTGTTTGTAAAACTTGAAATTACTTTATTGAAATATTGTCAGTGTCACAATCAATTGGCAATTTCAATAAAATCTTCAGATGTATTTTCTGCTTTCTTTAAGTGTTTATAACAATCATGATATAGTGGGGAGATGTATTCAAAAAGTTAAAACAAATTTTTTTTGGCATACATCTTGTATTCCCTTAGTTATAATAGGTTTACCACATTTACAGTTCTAAAGTATTACTAAAAAAAATTGAAGCACTAGTTGTAAGAGGCACTACATTTACACAATTTGTTTCGATTCTGCACATTTAGAGGCCTGACCTTCAAATAAAGGAAATTCAAATATTTTTGAAACTAAAGAAACACTAACGAAAATAATTAAATCATTAAAAAGTACTAACGAAGCACTAACTCCCATGAATTTTTTAAGAAAAAAAACTGTTCCTTACGGATTACATTCACGGACCTTTCATAGTTATTTATTGTACAAGTATTGCAAAGAGCACATATTGAAGAATTTTTGGCAGGGACTTCCGATAAAGACTATTTAATGATTAAGGTAATATCTCTTTACCTTTTACATGTTGTTCGGTATATGAACTTTCAATTATTTTGGGTTGGACTAATAATGGGGGTTCCTGGTGAAATAAAGTTACTTTATTCCACTAGTGGTGACGGTTCATATATGTGGATAAAAGTCCGATTGTAAGGTGATTGTGGATAAAGTATTATTTATTAAACATATTTTATCTTTCAGTGTGGCAGAAATTCCCAATTTTGAATATTATTTTTAATTTATAATCGTACAAAAATACAGGGTGTTAAATAAAGAGTGTAAAATATTTAAGGAGGTAATAGTATGAACAAATAAGCAGAAAAGTCTCAATAAACATGGGTCCGCAAAGTAACGGTTGCGGAGATATGGAATATTTTATGTTTTTAGCCCCTTTTTTATTTTGCAAAAACGTTGTGTATTTTCTTATAATAGTTAGTTGATGTTTAGTGAAATAAACAGTACGTATTTGACAGTTGTTCTCAGTGCACAAGTTTTCTTTCGCTATGGCTGGTTACTCTAACGCAGAATTAACAGACATGCATTTCATGTATGGTCGTGCTAATGGGAACGCCACCGAAGCGCGACGTCTTTATGTTGACGCTTATCCAAATCGCCAGATTCCTTCACAACGCATGTTTGGAAGAATTCACCAAAGATTGCGTGATACCGGTTCCTTGAGCAAACAGTGCCATTTATCCGGAAGACCAAGGTCGGTATCCACTCCTAGAGCAGAAGAAGAAATTCTAGCACTGGTAGAGCAGAATCCAGGTACGAGTGTGCGGAGAATATCAGCCGAGGTAGGAATTAGTGGTCCTCTTGTTTGGAGAATCCTTCACGAGCAACTGCTTTATCCATACCATGTGCAACGAGTACAGGCCTTAAATCCAATAAATGATCATCAAGCANGTTATTCCGGTTACAGTATTTATCATTTTAAAATTTCTTTATAACATTTTTTTAATTATAAGTATATTCAATTTGATTTATTATTATACTGGAATTATATCAGCTCCTTTAGTTGTTTCTACTTCCTAGGACGTTGCTCGAACATCAACACGAAATTCATCCACGACGGCGACGTGTTGGTAATATATATCTGCATTTCGTTGTTACATTTAACTTTACTTTCTTGTAACAGAAGAGGGGTAAAAAAAGCAACTGAAAGACGGTCACAGTAACTGCGAATCATCTATACAAGCGTAACTCTAATGCGCCCATCCATTACATTCCAAACTTTTTGTACCCTTTTCTGAACAATCGCTATTTTCCACTTCGATTTCCTTGATTTATTGTAAATGAAAGTCGTCTCAGGAGATGTGTTTATATCTAGATTATCTGAGGGCCTTTGTTCGGATCGTGGATTATACCCGACTGCAAAAAAAACATTAGAAGGTGGAATTTATAGATACATCGATGCAATAACGTCGGATTAAAGTTATAGCTAGAACATTTCACGGGACTCGATTTTTTGGGCTGTGATTTTTATTGATACGGCTCTAATGGCTTTGGGATACACTTTGGAGGATTAGAAGCTAGCACATTTAACTACAGGCAGTCTAAAATACCTGCTGAGAATTACGTTAGTCAAATTTAACCACTGAGTATTAAATTTTTACTGAATTATTATTTTTTATTATTATTTTACGTCCACAGATACTTCACGTCACTTTTTACTTCACTGATTTATTGTATCCGATTATAGCGGATGTGAAGTGATTAAGTCTGTGAAAAATTTGCGGATATAAAACAATACGGTATCTAGAATGTGTTGCTTTTGTACCAAAATTGAGTTCGCAAAACTATTGTGATGGAAAAAGTACTTCCGACTGGTGTATAATGTTGATGGTAAATTAATATATTTTGATACTAAGATCAAATAATTTAAATTAACAATGAAAAGTTACCATACTTTAAGGATTTTTCAAATAGATATTTTTGAGTTCCTAAAAGATAAATCTAACCTAAAATAGGATATTGAAAAAATTTACAGGGAGATCTAGAAATGAGCTAAAAAATATTTTGGGGCGATAGAACATGTAGAAATAAGACAAAGTAAGACTTAATCAAGGAAGAAAGCTACTTTTGAGATAGGATCTAGTCGTTTCAGGACACCCTGTACATTGAGGAATAGAAGCTGACTGACCTTGGGATAATCAATTGGATCTCTTTAAAGAAATAGTGCGCTTTCATTGATTTTAACAAGAGTACCTTTTTCTGTGTAAAATGACATTTACATTATATTACATACACTGTAAAAAACCTAACCTCAAAGTAGGGAGAGGTAGTAGTTAACGATCTCTAGGATATGGTCTGAAGCTAACAACAAAAACACATTTAGCATCTTCAAAAAGTTACCTGTATCAAATTTCAATGCAATATATTAATTTCTGGAAAAAATAGGGCTAAAATTTGACTATTTAGAGCAAATACTAACTTTTATGAACAAAAGATTCAGGTGATTCAAAACTTATCCAAAAAAAAATCTGGATGTACAGGGGACTCTTACAAATACAATTGTGTAAAGAAAAAATCGAAAAGGGCAGTTTGAAAATACACTTCTGCATGACACTGGAAACTGCTCCACTGTAAAACCTGACCTCGCACAATGCGACCGTCATGGCGGCAAAGTGTGATAAAAACGGACAAAAACTTAAAAGAATTTCGCAAGGAAAGAAATAAATAGAATTTTATAGTACCTATTTTATATCAGCAAACTCAACTGCTTTTGCCGCTATTGTTATTAGTAATTAATAAAATTAATTATTGGTTTTAAATAACAAAATAATTTGACATACCTGATATTACAACAACTTTCAAAATTTTGTCCACCGACGTGTAAACACATTTGGGTCCCTCTTACTCAGTTTCTATGAACTAACACAAATGTTGTCTTGCTTTATCATAAATTAAAACGATATCCATCAACTCCGAGTTGCTATATACACGCAAACCATTTTTGACACTAACTACTAAAAAACTATTGTCAACACTATCGCAACGACGATTGTAAAATCGGATTTCAGTATATGTATATATATAATTATGCTTAAAGTCATTCTTCTTTATCCGTACAATCAATTCCAGCAGCATTAGGTATCCGATATTCCTCTACCACAAAACATGGATAATAAATCAGTATAATAGAAATATATTCATGGTTTCCAGTATAAATAAACCATTATTTTTTCTTTATGACCGCATAATATTGTGAGGGGTCCCGCAAAATTCTAGTCACGTACGCGTATCCTTCTACAATATTCGAAAACTTAGAAAAACGATTTATAATGACTAGGGAACGTGATCCGGGATTATCTTTGGAACGAATTTTTAATGACTAGTTCCTATTCGCCTATTCGCCTTAACGTCTGTAAAAGTTTACCTTACTGAGATAATTGAAGGTTAAATGTTCCAGTATTTTATTATTTGCTGGTTTAATATTGGCCAAAGAATTTTTCTAGTATCTTTTCGTTCTAAGATTAGTAAAAACTAATCTGAGAATAAAATTGACACTCATAGGTAAGTAGTTTTTATTACATAAACAAGTCCTTTGTCAATGGCGGTATGGGATTTCACCACAGCTGTGGCTAACCTCCATTTCCTTCGGAAGCGTTGGGAACATGATGGGATTCTGCTTAAATTTAAACTGTGATAAGTGACAGTACTACAGTTAACCTAGACTAGATTATTGACACAGATTCATAAATGCAATTACTTACAAATACTTAATTGTTTGTAAAAAATATTTCATACTAATCAGATCTTTATTAATTTTTTATGTTCGTTTTTTAAAACAAAAATAATTTTATAAAAACATAAATTAGTTTTATTTATTTATTTAAAACAGTAAATTATAAAACTATTTATTTGATTAAAAATAATTTCAGATCGTTTTCAGGGGATGAAGTATCATTACCATTAAAGGAACTGACCCCCACTTAAAGTTACACCCTGTATTATGCCACAAATGCAATCTTGCATGCTGTAAAGTACACTCAAAACCATTTAAAATTCAAAACCTTTTTACGAGATTCATTTTAGTTGCCATTACTCTTTCCAGCAACTGCATTAGCCACTTCATATAGCAATTTTCGCCAATTACTTTGTATTTACGACCATCGCGGCATAGTTTTACCTAGAGGCCGGAAAATATTCCTTGCAATTCAATGCAACGTCTGTTTCTCCATTATTGTGAGTAATAATCTCTACAAATCCCCGTCGGTTAATTTTCGAAATGAAACAATCAATTCGCATGGAACAGTTTTTACTCGAAAATTAAGTGTAACGTATTCGTGAGTTTTGGAACACTTATTATAAGTTAATTTAATATTTTAATCAGTATCCTAAGCAATCGTCAATTTCAATAAAATCTTCAGATGCGTTTTCTGTTATCTTTAAGTGTTTATAAATGTCGTGATATAGTGGGGAGATATATTCAAGTTCCAAAAGGTTTTATTTACATAAAGGCACTTTACGAACACTCTCTCATAGACCGACAAATTCGAAAACTAAACTAAAAATGAAACAAATCCATTTACCATCGCGTCATATCGTACCGAGTGTAAGGTTATTGTGGATAAAGTATTATTTATTAAACATATTTTATCTTTCAGTGTGGCAGAAATTCCCAATTTTGAATATTATTTTTAATTTATAATCTAAACGTACAAAAATTTAGTGGCAACACTGCAATTTTTGAAAAAGTGTCAGCAGTTCTCAAAATGTGTTGCTATTCATAATTCTACTTAGAATATAATTAAATAATGAACAAACGTAATAACGCGAGTGCCTAACGCAAATATGTTAGACTCGCCTTTTGTAAAGTTGGAAATTTATACCGCACAAAACCTGTCCCATGGAACCGAGACGAGCTTTAAGAGTGAAATATGGCGAATTTACGAACTGCTTATGAAAGTGTATCATTGAGGCAACTATTAAAAAGTTTTAATTGCGTAATTAGCGGTGTAATATATCCGGCGTAATTTATGAAAAGCCTCCCCCGAAGAAAATAGAAAGAGGTGGCTGCTCGTTGGGGCGGAATAACTCGTTACCATGTAAATTAGCTAATAATTGTTACCGTTTAAGCCCCAAACTTCATAATTGTGAATACCCCTTTGTATTTTACTATTCGCGTTGCGTGACGAAACTGCCTAATGAAATTTGTCAGAAAGTGGGCATTTTCTTAATTCGGCCCGTCGAATTACGTCCCGTACAATAGCTAGAAAGCCTCGACTCATAATAACGTCAAAAGGAACAATAACATTTATGAAATATTGTACTGTTAATAAAATAATACCCTTTTGTCAGCTAAGAGCTCACCCCCAAGGTTTTTGTGATTGTACCGCGGTACGAGTTTAATGCTTTTTTAAATAGCAAAATTGGGGAGAAAATATCGGGCAAAGCCATTTGAATAATTTCCACGCTTAAATTCAATAATACACGATCCAGAATTTATGAATAAAAATTACTCCTCGACGTTTCCGAATCCTTACGGCAAGAGATAAAATCGAATTTATATTTGCGCAACAAGAAAAACAAATTACATGAAAACAATGAAGAAAAAATATAACTAACGAGACAAAATTGTATTCCTATTAAAGAGGCAAAATGGTATTCCTATTAAAGAGGCAAATATATTCCTATTAAAGAGGCAATTGTATTCCTATTAAAGACTATTGCATTTGGGTCCCTCTTACTCAGTTTCTATGAACTAACACAAATGTTGTCTTGCTTTATCATAAATTAAAACGATATCCATCAACTCCGAGTTGCTATATACACGCAAACCATTTTTGACACTAACTACTAAAAAACTATTGTCAACACTATCGCAACGACGATTGTAAAATCGGATTTCAGTATATGTATATATATAATTATGCTTAAAGTCATTCTTCTTTATCCGTACAATCAATTCCAGCAGCATTAGGTATCCGATATTCCTCTACCACAAAACATGGATAATAAATCAGTATAATAGAAATATATTCATGGTTTCCAGTATAAATAAACCATTATTTTTTCTTTATGACCGCATAATATTGTGAGGGGTCCCGCAAAATTCTAGTCACGTACGCGTATCCTTCTACAATATTCGAAAACTTAGAAAAACGATTTATAATGACTAGGGAACGTGATCCGGGATTATCTTTGGAACGAATTTTTAATGACTAGTTCCTATTCGCCTATTCGCCTATTCGCCTTAACGTATGTAAAAGTTTACCTTACTGAGATAATTGAAGGTTAAATGTTCCAGTATTTTATTATTTGCTGGTTTAATATTGGCCAAAGAATTTTTCTAGTATCTTTTCGTTCTAAGATTAGTAAAAACTAATCTGAGAATAAAATTGACACTCATAGGTAAGTAGTTTTTATTACATAAACAAGTCCTTTGTCAATGGCGGTATGGGATTTCACCACAGCTGTGGCTAACCTCCATTTCCTTCGGAAGCGTTGGGAACATGATGGGATTCTGCTTAAATTTAAACTGTGATAAGTGACAGTACTACAGTTAACCTAGACTAGATTATTGACACAGATTCATAAATGCAATTACTTACAAATACTTAATTGTTTGTAAAAAATATTTCATACTAATCAGATCTTTATTAATTTTTTATGTTCGTTTTTTAAAACAAAAATAATTTTATAAAAACATAAATTAGTTTTATTTATTTATTTAAAACAGTAAATTATAAAACTATTTATTTGATTAAAAATAATTTCAGATCGTTTTCAGGGGATGAAGTATCATTACCATTAAAGGAACTGACCCCCATTTAAAGTTACACCCTGTATTATGCCACAAATGCAATCTTGCATGCTGTAAAGTACACTCAAAACCATTTAAAATTCAAAACCTTTTTACGAGATTCATTTTAGTTGCCATTACTCTTTCCAGCAACTGCATTAGCCACTTCATATAGCAATTTTCGCCAATTACTTTGTATTTACGACCATCGCGGCATAGTTTTACCTAGAGGCCGGAAAATATTCCTTGCAATTCAATGCAACGTCTGTTTCTCCATTATTGTGAGTAATAATCTCTACAAATCCCCGTCGGTTAATTTTCGAAATGAAACAATCAATTCGCATGGAACAGTTTTTACTCGAAAATTAAGTGTAACGTATTCGTGAGTTTTGGAACACTTATTATAAGTTAATTTAATATTTTAATCAGTATCCTAAGCAATCGTCAATTTCAATAAAATCTTCAGATGCGTTTTCTGTTATCTTTAAGTGTTTATAAATGTCGTGTATAGTGGGGAGATATATTCAAGTTCCAAAAGGTTTTTTTTACATAAAGGCACTTTACGAACACTCTCTCATAGACCGACAAATTCGAAAACTAAACTAAAAATGAAACAAATCCATTNTGGTTCCACTAACCTAGAATTAGAGCTCAGGTTGGGTACAGGGTGTAGGTGTAAGACAAAAGATTTCTGCACAATGGTAACAGCAATAAGATTCGCAGGAGGACTTTCTCCGATTTTGACTTTAACTTGCTGGCAATAACAAGTAAATATTAAATAATTCATAATTTCTCAACTTTTCTTAATGCATCTCTTTCAACAGCAAAGTTGAAGTTTATAATTAGTAGAATTCAGTTTTCACCTTCTAAAATGTGATAACATTTTTTTTAATTGTTAGTATTAGTTAACATTAGAACTCTGCAAATAATGGTTTCATTTGTTTTAATTCAATACATATAAAAAATGGTACAAAAAGGAAAGAGTTTATAATAGAATATGATGTTTCTTAAACAGAAAAATAGTAAAAAAGCAACTATTGTCAGGTAAAAAAAAAATTCACATTGATCTAGTCATATTCGCCGCTTTTGACACTCATTTAAAAATATTTTTTCTAAATGTTAAAAAGTTAAAGTTAAATTTCTGATCTTTATTAATAATTTTGTTCTATTAATATTTAATAATTATTTCATACGATAAGAACCTACTTGAAACAATCCCAAGTAAACTGTGAAAACAAACAAACAAACAAACGAATGAGCCAACAAACAAACAAACAAACGAACGAATGAACAAACGAACAAACGAACGAACGGACAAACGAACAAACGACAAATGAACAAACGAATAAACGAACAAACGAGCAAACGAGCAAACGAACAAACAAATGATGTAACGATCGACAAATGAACAAACGAACAAGCGAGCAAACGAGCAAACGAATAAACGACAAACGAGTAAACGAATAAACGATCAAACGAACGACGGAACGAACGAACAAAGGAACGAGTGAACGAACAAACGATCGAACGAATAAACGAAAAAACGAACAAACGAACAAACGAACAAACGAACAAAAAAACAAACGACAAACGAAAAAACGACAAACGAACAAACCAACAAACGAACAAATGAACAAACAAACAAAGGAACGAACGATCGATCGAACGAATAAACGAACGAACGAACCAACGACAAACGAACAAAGAAACAAACGAACAAACGAGCAAATAAACAAACGAATAAACAAACGAACAGACAAACAAAGAAACAAACAAACCTGCTAACAAACAAACAAACAAATAAACAAACTAGCCAGCAAACAAACAAACGAGCAAACAAACAAACGAACAAACGACAAATGAACAAACGAACAAACGAAAAGTGAGCAAACGATCAAACGAACAAACGACAAAACGAACAAACGAGCGACGGATCTAACGAATAAAGGAACGAACGAACAAACGAAAGAACGAACGAACAAGCAAACGAGCAAATGAACAAACGAACAAACAAACGAACAGACAAACATATAAACAAACAAACCAGCCAGCAAACAAACAAACAAACAAACAAACAAACAAACAAATAAACAAACTAGCCAGCAAACAAACAAACAAACAACGCGTTGGACGTTGTCAAGGGTGATGCTAGAACAATAAAAATAAATAATATTTTTGAATAATTACATTATTTAACAGTTTCAATATCAACATGTCGGGTATGTATTAATTATATACATGACAATGACAATTTTAGACACATGAATTGGATTACTTAATTTTTAATAAGCAATAATCAGTTATTGTTAATTTAACGTGCTGGCAACAGGGTTGCGTATATCAATTCTGAGTTGAAAATAGTTGTGATGAGAGTTCCGCAGGGATCAATACTGGGATCTATATTATTTTTTTATATTTTAATGAGAGTTGTGTGTTACGGTAACAGAAACTCTACTGGTTATGTATGCTGACGATCAATTTCTAACAGGATGAAATGTAATAATACAAATATATTAACTTTTCAAGGTCACACTTGAAGCGGGCCACCTTAAAGGTCACACTAGTGCGAATTGGGATTTTGTCAACTTTGAGCCTTTATGTTTTCTTTATTTGTTAACGAAAACGTAAAATTTTATATTGATGTAATTAGTTTTGAAAAAAAACTGAATTTGTTAAAAAAATGAAAATAACTTTTTTTTAAATTCGCGTTTTTTATAAATAATGGCTACAGAAAAATTAAAAAAAGAATTTTGAAGTTCAGACCATATTTAAAAAAATATTGAGATAAAATGATATTATCGATTTTTCCACGTAGGTATCTCGAATATAGGTATTTTTTGAAGTTGTAATATTTGTCACCTTTTTTGTAAATATGTTTATTTTGCACTATTTTGTTTAAAAAATATTCATTTAAACAATATTATCCATACATATTGACAAATATATGTTACAATTATACTAATAATGAAAAAAAGGTTTGAAAAATTATTAATAATAACTAAACAATTTTCTAGTCTATTCGAGACGTGAGTAATGAAGTGAAAAAAATCGGAAATTTGCATTTCAATTTACTTTATTTCTAAATTGTATGATATAAATTCAGTTACACTTTTGCTCACACTAAAGTCACACTAGTGCGAATTCACACCGATCGGACATCGGACTCTCTAAACAATAACGGACTGATGCTAGCTGTGGTACGGCTCGACTGTTTGGGCTATAGAAGGAATTATCGTGGTGGGAGAACCATTGGCAGCTGCTACCTGAGAAATGACAGCTGTTAAAAAAGACAGTGGTGCGAATTCGCACTAGTGTGATCTTTGAGGGTGAAATAAATTATATAATTGGTATATTTTGGTAAAATTTAAACTTAAAAAAACTCATTTAGTCTATGCAAAAGGCTTCTAATAATTTGGATGTAAAAATAAATAACATCTGCATTAACCGCTAGATGCAACTCAACAGACATTAATACTAGAATAATTCTGAGCAGCCATGGATCCCGCTCAATTCCAGAACTTTGGCTAATAAGAGGAAAGCAAATTTATAGCGAAGTCAAGGCATTTCAATTCAATTAAGCACCGAGTAAGAACTTTCGTAATCAATTTGGAATTTAATACCAAAATAAATATTAAACTCGGAGCGAAATTAGGTAAGATTGTACGTATTTAGACTGCGAATCCGCTTTTTATTTACTCAGAACTGGGGAAGATAACTCCTCACATATTTCGTTTTGTCATCCAGCTGACTACTGCAATTTGCTCTGGTAAGTGCATCAGTTTGAGCGTCGTCGGGGAAAATAAAATTTAAAAATGATTCTATGAAATAAGTCCAGAGAAGAGGCACTGGATTTTCGCTTATTCAGGCAAATTTACCCTATAATTTAGTTTGATGTAGGTATTTAAGTACTGGAAATAAATACAAAACTGTTAAGTAATTCGTGTTGCTCTCTAATAAAAGTGATTGGTTTAGAATGATAAAATTAATTTATTTTCAGCTTATTGAAGAAGTTTTACTTTTCACAAAATTCAGTGGCAGTGAATAAACTCCAAACACAGAGAGATCGGTTTATTCAATTCTGGAACCATTTAATTATGAGTATTAAAGAACATACAGGGTGTTTCTATAATAGGGTTCCAAACTTCTGCTGCGTTTATAACTCATTAAAATAAGCCAAAAAGTTTCTATTAACATGTGCCCTAAACCGCACCCTTAAGAAGTTATATGCCCTTCAAAGGGCTCAAACAAAACTGTTTTTTTTTCTGTTATTGACAAAACGGTCGCAAATAAATAGAAAAAAATGTTTGGGTCTTACATAACTTGTTACGTTAAATAACATGGGCTACTCCGTTTTTGGACATGCAAATCATATGCGTCCCATTTAGGTTGGTGAAGGGGGTTTTCGGGCCGAAAACCCCCTTCACCAACCTAAATGGGACGCATATGATTTGCATGTCGAAAAACGGAGTAGCCCATGTTATTTAACGTAAAAAGTTATGT
>NW_019416455.1:533166-533624 GCF_000390285.2 Anoplophora glabripennis
AATACAGGGTGTTTGTAAAATAGGGTTCCAAACTTCTGCTGCGTTTATAACTCATTAAAATAAGCCAAAAAGTTTCTATTAACATGTGCCCTAAACCGCACCCTTAAGAAGTTATATGCCCTTCAAAGGGCTCAAACAAAACTGTTTTTTTTCTGTTATTGACAAAACGGTCGAAAATAAATAGAAAAAAATGTATGGGTCTTACATAACTTTTTACGTTAAATAACATGAGCTACTCCGTTTTTCGACATGCAAATCATATGTATCCCATTTAGGTTGGTGAAGGGGGTTTTCGGCCCGTAATTTTTTTTATATCAATTTTTTTACAATTTTCCCTACAGATTTATAAAATCTTAACAATTGTACGTAAAAAATATTATCTTTGTCCAAATCGATATTTTCAATGGTTTTCGAGTAAATTGAGTTTGAAAATTACTCTGCTCATTAAGTAATTAGGC
>NW_019416456.1:0-1476 GCF_000390285.2 Anoplophora glabripennis
AAGTCGTGCCCGATAAAACGGGACGATCCCATTCGCCTCGATGCTTACGTTCTAATTTGTTTTTAGTCATCTAGTCGTCTGTGGCCCGAACGTCTTATTGTTCGTCGTAAATTATTTTCTGGAATACAGCGTATGTCTATTGATCACTTTTAAAATCATATTATTTATGAAATTTGCACATTTACACATAATGCATAATTTACTGTAAAATTTACAAATTTTTGTAGGTCAGTGGCGTAGGAATGGGTAGTAAAGAGAGATTTTTTTACTCCCAACTTCTACGCCAATGTCCTAATAATCATTTGGGATTCATTTTTAGATTCCGTGGACAATTCTATATAAAAAAGGCATACTTGTTGAAAATCGGTATAAATTTTTTTGTTAGGGGGCGTATGAAACAAAATGTTTTGGATAATTATTAATTTAGCTATTTATTTGATACTGCTGATATAAGTCAACGCTAGTTGGGGTACACACAAATCCTGTCTGTGAGATTAGACACCTTTGACTTACTTAGATTGTTACTGTCGATGGGTACTGTTTTTTTAGGAAACATTTTCTTGAACTTATTTGCATTAGCTTAATCCTTTAATAATAGAGTAAAAAACACTCTACCCTATATACTTCTTTTATCAAAGGACGAAATTGTAGCAGGTGGGTGTCAGAGCGAAACAAATGAAAATTATTAGATATCCTTTATTAATTCACTTGTTTCAGTTTGACGCCCACCTCCTGCGATTGTCTGCTATAAATAACTTTAATATTACTAACTCGAGCATACATCAAAAGATATTTGATTTGATGGAAGAAGCAAACGTACAAGGGATGTACTATATATTCAACTATACAGGGTGTCCCGCATAATAATGAAGTTAGAACGAGATTGAGAGAAAAGAGACATACAGCTGTCCGTAGACTATATATAAGCTTTATTTCAATGTTGCTTATCTCCACGAGTATTCATTTTGGGTCTTGGGCCTAGATAAATGATACTGTAGATAGGAAACTTGAACAGATTCCGTGATCTTCAACAGCGCTAACTGTTGACACTTTCTCCAACTTCTATTGCTTTCCTTTTCTAGGAATTATCGGTAATACAGTGAGTTAAATTACCTGTAGCCGGTAAAAGATGCAAGCGCCATCTAGTTGTACGCTCTACAACTATATACCTACCTACTCAATATTTGTTTTAGGTATTCTGCCGCCGCTAAATTTAAAATTACATAACAAATCTCACCCTACACAGATCACTCAGAAATTGATTTTGTAAAATAATTTTCACGTAGATAATTTTTTTTGTCACCATGAGAAAATAAGTACATTTGATAAAAAGCATTAAAATCACTCAAGCATTAAAGACACTTTTAAATGCTCTAATAGTCTTCCTACTTAAAATAAGAAATAATTTTGATACTGTAACTTTTTAAAATGTTTGTTGAAAAAATTTCAAATTTCAGTACATATTTTGAAAAAAAA